>NC_062220.1:127183433-127280933 GCF_902686445.1 Sciurus carolinensis
CTCTCTCCTCTCCTCCTCTCTCTCTCTCCCTCTCTCTCTCCTCTCCTTCTCTCTCTCTCCCTCTCTCTCTCCTCTCTCCCTCTCTCCCTGTCTCCTCTCTCTCCTCTCTCTCTCCCTCTCTCTCTCTCTCTCCCTCTCTCTCTCTCTCCTAGAAGGCTAGGTCCTCGAGTCAAGCATCCTTGGTTTGTTGGCGATGGGAGACACTCAGTATGTATTTGTTGAATAAATGACTCTACAACCCAAATAGATTAATTCACAGGCTCTTTGACCTTGGAAGACGCCAAGGAGCACCTTCTAGTGGGACCCACAGGGATCCCCCTTAAGCTGGGAGCCCCGCCCCGGCCCCGATGCCTAGAGGCTGATCAGAGAGAGAGAGAGAGGCTGCAAGGACCCAGGTCCCGGGCAGAGCCCACCTCAGTCCCCGCTCCTGTTCTTGGGTAGGTCCGGGTGCCCAGTGCTCAACTGGAATGTGTCAGGGGTCGAATCCCTCCTCCCCAAAAAGGCAGTCTGAGCCCCAAGCCCGGGAGGGTGGCCTTATTGGGAAGTGGGATCTTTGCGATGGAATCTGTTAAGTCCGTGTCACCCTAGGACTGGGCGGGGCCATGCATCAGCCCTAGTCCTCCCAGCACCAGGGAGATTCGGACACAGAGACGCACACGCAGAGGGAAGAACCACAGGGGGAGATGGGGCAGCAGCCGCAGTGGGGTCACCACAAACCAAGGAATACCTGGGGCCACCAGCAGCTGGAAGGGGCACAGGAGCGTCCTCCTCAGAGTCTCCAGGTGGTGTGGGCTGACCACACTCTGAGGTCGGACTCCGGGGCCTCCAGGGCCTCCAGGATGGGGCAGAACGTCTCTGTTGCTTTTGGTCACCAAGTGTGTGGCAGTGGCCTCAGCCTAGGACACAGACACAGCAGGTTAAGTGCAAAGTGCCCTGGGCCACACTGTGTGCTGATCACAGAGGATCGGAGGTCCCCTGAGTGTCAGGACCCCTCCCACACTGCCAGTCACCTCTGCCCGTCTGTTGAAGGGAATCAAGTGCACAAGGGACTCCCCCAACTTATCATCCGATGGCAGTGAATGCCAGGTCCCCAAGATTTGGGGACACCCAGGGAGGGCCCCCTATATCAGCCCCTGTCACCTGCCCAGGGTCCAAAGCCTTGAGCAACAGAGGCCACTGGGAGGCTGAACCAGCAGCCCCCCATTCCAGAGCCCCAAAGTCACCATCGCCCGCGCGCAGACATCGCTGCAGATGCGCAGCCCAAGGCCCCACCCGATCCTCCCCAGTAAAGCCACCAGGCACCCGCCCGCCGCCCCTGTCCGGCCACGTTTGGCCCCGGGAGCTAATTGCAGAAGCTTCATCTTAGAGGAAACCACAAATACGCTCTCGCCCACGTTTTACGACTTTATAACTCACCAAATAAACCTGAATCCTATAACCATAAAACAAAGCCGAAACGAGTTGGACAGGAACCAGCGCGGGGAGCGGGAGGGGGCGGGGAGAGCCCGAGGGGGCGCGGGGCGGAGCGTGCGCTTCTGGGCGCACAGCAAGGACCTGGGCCCCGCAGCCTTGCAGAAACTTAATATTCCAATCAGCACCCAAGCAAGACATTAGAATCAAAGGAGTGCATGAGTGCCCCCAGAGCTGGGGGAATATTACTCACCAGGTCATGGTCGGCTGCGTAAAATACAACCCTCATATATCATTATAACTGCCAGCCAGCGACAGTTATAATTGAGACGGCAATAACTAGGAGAGAGTTCTTTAATTTAACATCCAATTATTACAAGTTATCGCTTCTTAATAAATGTAATATAACAGACAATCAATGTTGCATGCGACGGCCCAGACTGCAGTGGGATGGGAAATTTATATCCTGGGGAAAAAAAATATATACTGTGTGGAGCGGGTGTGCGTGGCAGTGCGCGCGCGCGTGTGCGCGAGGCCGTGTGTGTCTTTCAGCTTTCCCGAGTCTGCAGCCGCTGTGATAAGTGTCGTGAGGCTCCAGCTATAAATAGCCGAGTTTGCCTCAATAGCTGACATCGCTGCATTTGCATATGTACAATAGCTGCGGGCCACGGGAGAGGGAAGACGAGAAGGCAGGAAAGGTTCCTTCTCCCTGGCGCAGGCGCGGAGGATCGCAGGCGGAGGCAGGGCCCCCTGGCCCAGCACGCATCCGGGTCCTGACAGTCGCTGGGAAAATCACCCTGAACCAGGAAGGCAGAGTGATATTTTTTCAAAAAAAAAAATTTTTTTTTTTATGGAAGGTGGGATATATATACACATATATACAGAAAAGTGACTGCATTGTAAGTAGCTTGGTGACTTTTTACAAAGTAGATGCACCCAGAGATCCAGCACACAGGTGAGTTAATAGAAATGACCAGCACCCTGGAAAGGGTTCTCATGACCCACTCCTTACAACACTTAGATGACCACTGCTGAGTCCCCGCCTCCATTGGTGGCTTGGCGGGTGTTTGAGGTGACCCTTAGTGGATCATACAGGAAGTTCCTTTCAGTGTCTGGCTTCTTTGGCTCAATCTTATTTTGTGACATGGGTCACATGGTACAGCGGTTCGTTCCTTTTTGTTTCCAGAGAACATTTGACTGTGCAAATTTTCCATGATTGATGTAGTTGGTGGGTATTGGGGTTGTTTTTGGTTTGGGGAGGGACATGTGGTGACACTATGAAGGCTATTCTGAGTATCTGTGGCCAACGCGTGTGGACCCGGGAGTGGAGCTGCTGGGTTATAGACTGGGTGTGTCCTCAGCTTTAGTAGACGGTGGCAGACAGGTTTCCAAAGTGGCCGCTCATGCTGCATTGGAGAGTTCCCGTTGCTCCAGGTCTTTGTCAACACTTAATACTGTCAGTTTTGGCCATTGGGTGGTGTATGGGACTCTCAATGTACTTGGATTTGCATTTTCCTGGAAGCCCACAGAGTTGCACACCTTTTCCTGTATTTATTGATTACTTCCGTGCCCTCTTTGGTGATGTGGCCTTTCAAGGGTCTTTATGTGTTTTCTTTCCGGTTGTTTGTATGACTCTGGGTACAGATTTTTGTGTGTTGTGCGTAGGGCAGATATTTCTCTCTCGCTCTCTGGCTCGCCTTCCCTTCTCTGTCAAGGACTGTCTGTTTTCTAGATTTTAATGGAGCCCAATTTGCCAGTCTTTGCTTTCCAGGGTTGGTTCTCTTTCTGTGCGATACAGAATTTTGATCATCCTGATGAAGGGAACTCTGTTCAAGACTATGTCTCAGCTAAGCTTTCAGAAGAACAGATTGGTTGGGTAGTTTTGTTCTTGGTTTTTCACTCTGTTTAGAACCCCCTGCTTACCCCCCCCCCAACTCGATGCACATGGATCAGCAGATAGAAAGTGGTGTGGACCATCCACCACACACTGATTGACTTTTAGACTCATCCCAGAACAGGCCCTGTGCTAAGAACTGTGGATGCCGATGGTGGTGACAGGTGCCGTTCCTGACCCTGAGAAATACAGATCTCCCAGAAGAAAATGGGAGAAAGTTCTTAGTGACCTTGAGTTTGGTAGAGATTTCTATATACATGAAAAAAAAATCAATATGTTAGACTTGAGGAAAATAATCTTGGTTTTCATAAGGCCCTGGTAAGAAAGGCTGTGATCAGCATGATAATAAGATGAAGTGACGCTCCAGGGACCTGGTGCCGTGGTTCCAGCCCACTCTCCACTCCTCCCTTTATTGATACACACTGTGTGTTTATTGAGCATATACTATGTGCTACCTGGATCATGCTGGACCCTGAGGAATCCCTGTGCTGTCCACAAGCTGGAATGGCCAAGCTGACACAGTAAAGGACATCCCGCGACAGGGACTGATGTGTGAGAAGGTGGGAGTGGAGGCTCTGGAGGAGAACACCAGGAGGGCTTCCTTAAGGAGGTGACATTTGAACGCAGCCCTGAAGGATGAGGAGTAGAGAGAAGCCCAGGGCAGAGGGACAGGAAAGAGGTGGCAGGTTCCAGAACCACAGGTCATTTTCAGGCCTGGGGAGCATCCCATGGAAGGGCAGGAGGTGAGTCAGCAGAACAGGTGGGCACATCCGGTCCTCCGTGGATCTGAGTGCCTGAGGTGTGGATGTCACCGCATGGAGCCGCGGGACCTTGGAAAGGTGGAAGCCGTCCTGTTACAATGAGAGCAGGTGGTAACTCAGCTGGAGTCGGAGTCTGGTGACCAAGTTCAAGTTGCAAATATACAGCTAGAGCTTGGCTGGACCCGTTCCTTCCCCTGTGGAATACTCGAGTGTTAACTGATCCTGTCTCTCGGTCCCTGTGAGGTGGACGGAACCGCCCTCCCATTTATCAGATGTGAACACTGAGGTCACCAGCTGGTAGGAGTCGGGGCAGGAAACAGGCCCAGGCCATCTGGCTGCAGTGCCCAGCTCCCCATCCAATGCCATGGGGACACGCAGTCCATGCCAGGCACATCTGACTCCAGCAGAGCCGAGGCTTCCCCCGTGCAGGCTGCTGGGAACCCGCGGCCCAGTCAAACATTTAGACTCAGGGAAGATTCACCCAGGCAGTAGCTAGAGTTCTCCAAGCAAAGATAATTCATGGAAATCAGTTCCTTCCTTCGAACGTTTAAAGCCCATCATGGTGGTACTCACCTGCTATCCCAGCTACTTGGGAGGCTAATGCAGGAGGTTCATAAGTTTGAGGCCAGTCTCAGCAACTTGGCAAGATCCTGTCTCAAAATAAAAAAAATAAAAGGGCTGGGGATGTGGCTCAGTGATGAAGTGCCCCTGGGTTCAATTCCCAGTACCAGCAAAAGAAAAAAAAATAATAATAAAAAAAATAAGGAAAGAAAGAGAGTATGAGTCAGTTCCTGCTGCCATAACAAAGCAGCACAGACCGAATGGCTTAAACAACAGAAATGCATTTTCTCACAGTTCTGCAAGCTGAAGTGCAAGGTCAAGTCCAGTTTCAGGTGTGGCTTCTCTTCCTGGTCTGAAGATAGCCACTGCATCCTCACAGCCTCTTGTCTGTGCACGCAGGGGCCAGGGGAGATCTTGTAACAGCCCTCTCAGGTCAGGGCCTTGCCCTGTGGCTGCCTTTGACTTTGGCTATCTCCCCAAAGCCCCAATCTCCAAATAGTCACCTGGCTGTGTTGGGCTTCAACGCAGGAACTTGGGGAGGAACTTGATTCAGTCTATTAACACGAAAGATGTAAGGAAAATGAAAGGTGGCGGGGAGAGAGGTTGAAGTAGAAAGTGGAGGACATGGGAGGAGAAGAGGAGGCCAGAAGCAGGGGCAGGATGGGGACCACGTGATGCTGGGAACACAGGAGTGCCTGCGTGGGGACACTGGGAGCCACAGCATTGAGCCCATGCGACATCTGGAATCGCTGAGAGTTTTCTGCTGGCAAAAGATGAAGTTGGAGCCGGACACAGTGGCACACACCTGTCATCCCAGGGGCTCGGGAGGCTGAGGCAGGAGGATCGTGAGTTCAAAGTCAGCCTCAGCAAAAGTGAGGCCCTGAGCAACGCAGTGAGACCCTGTCTGTAAATATAATATAAAACAGGGCAGAGGAGGTGGCTCAGTAGTCGAGTGCCCCTGAGTTCAATCCCCACTATTCCCTCCCCAAATAAGAAAAGATGAAGTTTGGAAAAAATAAAACCGTGGCTTGGGACTCATAAGGACCCTTGGATGGAACGAACTGAAAATGAACAAAAATCTTCAGAGTCAACCACTCCAAGATTTTTATCTTGCCTAGAGTAAAACAAGACCAGAGTGAGAAAGGCGCTTGCTTCAGATCACACAGCACACTCAAATCAAGACCTCCGGATGGCAAGTGCAAGTTGTTTCCAAGTGGTTTTTGTTCTGATTCGGTCTTTTTGTTTGTTTCGTTTCTTATTGTTGTTGTTTTGTTTTGTTCTGTTTCTTTCTGCAGGTCAGAGGGAACAATGGGCAGTGGGCATAGAAGATGCAACCCTGGTCAGAAAATTAAGGGGGTGTGAAGCAGGACTGGGCTCAGGAGCTAAAGCAAGAGGTATTAACAGAGCTCAGTGTTCCTGGGATTCAGAGGAGGTAGACAGTTGTGCAGGCTGTGCACTGCACAGGGACCCTTGACTGCAGACCTAACCGGTGGCTGAAACCCAGTTCCCACTCTGGGTCAGCTGTGCACCCTGGCCGCAAGTGGTGTCTCTCCAAAGAAAGAGCAGGCTTCCAATTTTCAGAAAGGTCACACGAGGGCTGGGAAAGGATCTTTGGATAGGATGAAGATGCCCGGCACCTGCTGCGAGCTGGGACCTGCTCACATTATCTCACTTGACCCCTGTGACTAACTCTGCATTGTCCTCTGTGTTCTCATCCTGAAGAAGCAATCCGAGGCTCCAGGCAGCGAGCGGGTTTGTCACAGGGCCACCCGCACAGCTTGGCACTCAGGAACTGTCCTGGTATTTGCCCCGGCTCCGGGGCCTCTGCCCCTGCAGAGAGCTTTGCACACGGTATCACACCCACCACGCCTGGTGTGACCCTCTCTGTCCCCAGGTTGGAGAAGGAAATGAGGGTGCAGGGCACAAGTGACCCGCCGAGGCCCCCTGGACGTGTCCGGTTCCCCTCTGTGCCTGGCCTGGCGGGGGCGCCCCAGCTGGGGAAGGCACCCCTCAATCCCGCCCTCCCTTCTCTCCCGCAGCCCTGGGGCGTCAGGACCCCGCCCTCTGCCGCAGCCACGCCCACTCCTGCTGGGGAGGCGAAGCGCCGAGCGCGGGGGCGCAGCAGCCGGACCGGCAGACCGCGGGGCTCCCTGCCAGGGGAGGTGTGATCGCTGCTCCGCGTCCCAGAGTGCGAACTTCAGTGCCTGGTTCTCAACATTTGGCCGTGTTTTTTTTTCCCTCTACCCCAAAGCGAATCAGCTCCAACACGGGCTCCCCGCGCCTGGCTGGGGTGCAGCTGGCGGCTTGGCAGAGGGAGGGGCGCCTTCTGCCCTGTGGGGGGTGCGGCTGGACAGACAGGTAGACAGAGACCGGAGGCAGCAGGCAGCCAGGAAGGAGGACACGGGCACAGACTGCCATCTCCCGGCTCTGCGCCCCGCCCTGCCCTCATTGGCACTCTGACCTGCGTGGTGAAGATCCTGTCCCTCTCTGTCCCCTGAGGCCCCAGCCTTACCAAGCTCTGGATGGCAGGATCTGAGCACCAGGGTGAAGGGGGGAAGTTGGGGGGATGGAAAGCCAGGAGAGAGGGAGGAAGAGAGCGACGGAATGCACAAGCCATGCGGGCACCACAGGGCCATCCGAGAGGGTTTCAAAAGGCACAGGGTCAGAATGGTCACCTCTGAGGGTGTTGACCGAAGGACGGGAGGGCATCTTCTGGGAAGTTGGAAATGTTCTGAATCTTGGTCCTGCTGGCTTTTCCACCGGTGTCCACGTCCGTGTGGGTCCACAAGTCATAGGCTGGAGGTTGATGTGTTCACACACGTGCTTCCATGTGTGGGAGTTGTATGTATGTGTGTGTGTGCAGCCATTTTTAAAAATTCCTAATATAACAAAGGATGGGTGGGTGGGTGGATGGGTAGATGATGGGTGGATGGGTGGATGAGTGGGTGGATGGATGGATGGATGGATGGGTGGATGGGTGGATGGGTGGGTGGATGGATGGATGGATGGATGGGTGGATGGGTGGGTGGATGGATGGATGGGTGGATGGGTGGATGGGTGGGTGGATGGATGGATGGATGGATGGATGGGTGGATGGGTGGATGGGTGGGTGGATGGATGGATGGATGGATGGGTGGATGGATGGATGGATGGATGGGTGGATGGGTGGGTGGATGGATGGATGGATGGATGGGTGGATGGGTGGGTGGGTGGGTGGGTGGATGGATGGATGGATGGGTGGATGGGTGGGTGGGTGGGTGGATGGATGGATGGGTGGATGGGTGGATGGGTGGGTGGGTGGGTGGATGGATGGATGGGTGGATGGGTGGATGGGTGGGTGGATGGATGGATGGATGGATGGGTGGATGAGTGGATGGGTGGGCGGATGGGTGGATGGGTGGATGGATGGGTGGATAGGTGGATGGATGGATAGATGGATCAATCAATCCACCAATCAATGAATGAATCAATAGGGAATTCATTTTGCTCCTTGAAAATAAAAAAGTGCATTGCATATATTAAAACTGTGATCACAGGCTGGGGATGTAGCTCAGTTGGTAGAGTGCTTGCCTGTCAAGCACAAGGCCCTGGGTTCAATCCCCAGGATGTCAAAAAAAAAAAAAAAAAAAAAAAACTATAATCACATGTCAAGTGAATGCATCAGTGAATCAGCAGGTTCTAGCCTCTAGTCTCTCACTGCCTGATCACAAGCATAAGCAAGCGTCTTAAACACTTTGAATTTCTTGCGTCCAAACCTCTTCCTGCTCAGACCTTGCCCAAAGACATAACCATAGACACAGGGAGGCCTCAGGGCCCAGGAGGCCACCGTGGTCTCCTTATAATGGCAAAGATTGGGGGACTTCCCTGCCAAGGTAACAGGGGACTCTGATAAAGTCAGGGGACATCGTGACCAAGACGGAGAAAAGACTTCCTAACCATGGGAGAAAATGCTTCAGTGGGACGTAAAAGTACGATTAAGTACTAAGCACGCAGTCTGTGTCCACACGGGGACTCACTGAGGTCTGCTGACTGAGATGCCCGGGGAGAGGACCTGTCCAAAGCCCGTCCAGGCGCCCTCGGGGAGTCCCCAGCCGGGACGACACCTCCGTTTCCGACTTTGTTATGCAGCTTTGCCATCTGACCACTTCACGGTGATAGCAGAGAACTTAAATTACGGCACAAAGAAAAGCCTTTCTTGTTTCACCAACTTCAAGCAGAAAGAGAAGAAAGAATTCTCTCTAAACCAGCAAAGAGGAGGCCAATGATGTGACCAAGACAATCGATGACAAATAACTTCATCACGAAGCTGCTTCTTTTTTGTCCTTTAAAGCTCATGTTTCCCTCAAAGCAAAGTTGTGCTGAAAGACTCGTGGGAGGATGTTCTTCCGAACAGTCCCATCGTCCATCCGACTCGTGTTTATTGAGCACTTACTACGAGCAGGGCAGACCACCGGGCTACGGGGAAGCCCTTTCCTGGGAGGGAGTGTTTTATTCCATGTCAAGGTTGAATTTCCTGAGTCATCACCACACCAACCCCAGCAAAGGAAAAGAAGAGTGGCTGGCGCCTGTGGAGTCCCTACTTCCTGCTGGGGTTGACCTGTATCCACACTGATCTGAATCCCGAGGGATAAGTGCTGTCTGCCTTTTACAGATGAAAAAACAGAGGCTCAGAGAGGCCAGGTAACTTGCCCAAGGACACACAGCCACGATAAGCCGGCGTTAGAGCCTATGGCTCCAGTCATGAAGCCACCTTCTTTCAGTGACCTACTCCAACTCAAGGGTGATGGTGGCAATGACTGTCAATCAGGAAAGATGGCCAACAAGAAACAATAAAAAGATAATATGACAACATCCGGACCTGGGAAGTTAGAGAAAAAAGTCAAGTCAGGTGAGAGGCAGGAAGTGACACTGGGTTCAGGAGCATCTTCAGTGAAGTGTGACATTTAGGCCAAGGCTAGACAAAGGAGCAAAAGTGTCAGCCAGAGGGAACCCCAGAAGCTAGCTGGAGAGGGTGACCAAGGTGCCAGCAGGTGACATGAGAGGTCCCCAGAGCACACAGGCCTTGGGGGACCCAGAAACACCCTGGGCTGCTCACCATCCAGGGGTTTTGTGTAAAACCCACGTGATAACAAGACGGGCGGCTGCCTAGGGGAGGACAGGTCCTCGGGACAATGATGGAAGTGGCTACTGCACCAGTCCGGGCAGAGGTGGGCGTGGCTTGACGGGCATCAAGAAGCTCCTCTCCACTAAGGAAACAAAGCAATGTCATTTCACAAAAGAGAACCTACTTATTTTTTAATGGATTCAAATGGACTTTAGACATATATCTTCCTTTTGAACTTCACAGGACTGTGAGCAGAGTCTTCCTTGACCACCCAGTAACAGACGAGAAGACTGAAGGTCAGAGAGGTCACACAATAAATCATCCAGCATCACAGGTGGGAAGAGGCAGGGCCTGGGTATGAACTGCGACCACCGACTCCCCGGTTCACATTATAACCACCGCCAGTGCCCCTCACGCCCCAGTCGACAAGAAAGTGTTCCATGAAATGGCAAATGTATGTATGATCCCTTTCCTGAGGGCCCGTCCCGTTCTGCGTCACCCCCAAGGACAGAGAAAGGCTCACATCCGGAGCTGCGAGGGGGCTTTCAGCAGGCAGCGCTCTGCAGAGCTGAAACTGGCAGCGGGCGTGGGGTAGGGAGCTCCCTGTCCCTGGAAGCAACCAAGCAGGAACGAGGCACCACAGACCCACCGCTTTTGAGCTTTTCAAGATGGAACGGCATTATCCACGTCCCTCCTCCAACCATAATATCCCGGCACCGGCCAGCCGTGTATTCATATGCTGATTGGATTATTAGGAAGCTTCCAGAGTGGACCAGCCACTGGGTGAAATGCCAAGTCACCAAAGAGAAAAGTGTCAATGTGGCAGAGCCCACGGTGACAATGGCATCCTCTGAATTTGGTGGCATGTGCCCTCCTATGAGGCGTGGTGCCCGGGGTCCAGAGACGTTCGTGTCCCTTAGCTTATTAAACCTTCCCAGGAAAGGGCGAGTGTCCTCAACCTCACTGCGACTAAGGTGCAGAGCAGGACAGGGACCCGTCCACATGACGTGAGCACCCACTGTCACCTGTCCCAGGGTCTCAAAGAAGAGCTGTGATCCCTAGAGATCCAGGGATCCCTAGAAGGCACTCCCTTCTTCCTCTGCAGAACTTCCTCCAGTCTCCCCGGCCAGGGATGGTTCCGGAAGCCTAGGCCGGCTTCTGAGGCCGGAGGAGGCCCCGGGCCAGGAGCGGGCCTTAATGCCTCCCCGGCTTAATTAAAGCCATACTTCATTTTACATTAAGGGGACTTTTTAAAAGTAAAATATCTACAACATTTAAATACCATTAGTAATTACATTTTATTTTATTTCGAACTGGTTGGAAACACTTTATTTCTAATGAGGTACATTTGTTTTTAATATCCAGTTTACCAAACAGAGAGATCTCCGCGAACTGACTGGAGACCGGGAGGGGCCCTTGCCCACGGCCCCGGGGCTCAGGAGGCGGCTCTGCATGGAGGCCCCGCCCTGGAGAGGCAGCTCTGGGGCTGGCCTGGCCTTGGCCAGGTGGTTAGTTGGCACAGAAGCCATGGAGGAAAAGCAAAACCCCACTGGAAGAAACTCCCCCAGTAACTTCAGCAAAAATCTCAAGGTGTCTTGTTTTCCGTTTTCCTGTTTTTTGGTTTTGTTTTGCTTTTGTTTGGGGCTTTGGTTTTGCTTTGCTTTGCGTTGATTAGCTCTGAGGCTGAGCATCCCATTCCTCCACCCACTGCTGCCGATGCTAAGGACGGGCTTATGTCCCTTATGTCGTTACCGCACTCACGCTGGACACCCGATGTCCCGAATCTGCTTCGATTCCCCAGAGAAACTGTTTCAGGTGGTGTCCATCCCCGTTCTCGTTCCTATCATCCAAAAAGCGATGAAAACTTCAAGTATTTCCATGATGCGGTTGGTGGCAGATCCTGACCCCCTGACAGGAGGCCCCTGGAGACATCACGGATCTTGTAGAAAGGGAACCAGCAAGTTCTATGGCAGAAACAGCCCTGGGACCATCCTGGACTCCGCTCCAGCGCCCTGGTGGCAAGACCTCTCTGAAGTCCCAGAGAGCTGGCCCTGGGAGACTCGGAGGAGGGGTGGGGCCTCCCGTCCTGTTCGCCTGTTTGGAGGGGAGGTCGCAGGTGGACATTTGTGCAGCTCCTCCAGAGGTTCAGCTCCGGGCTTCCCGTCACCCCGTGGCCCCACTTCTGCTCAGTTCCTCCCCAGGATCCAGGGGCAAGGCTAAGGGTCTCCGGGCGCTGCCCAGGGGTCTGTTGACTGATTCAGTGACCAACCTCCTGACCTTCACCGTGAAGGTGCGAGTTCAGAATGGGCTACACTGAGCCGGGAGGAAGCCCAGATGACATGGGAAAGGTACGATTCAACCCTGGGAAAGACGTCCTATAAAACAGAGGCCGTCAGCATGGCCCCTGGTCCCGGGTGCAAGTGCACATCCGAGACCCAGGTAGGGCCTCTGCATTGTGAGTGTCTCACTCACACACACTCGCACACACACATGCACACTCATGCACACACGCACACACATGCTCGCTCACACACACGCACACACACACTCACATGCACACTCACACGCACACACACGCACACGTGCACACACACACACACACACACACACACACACACACAGAGTCTGCCCTCTGCAACCCCTAGTTCAGCATCTGCAGACTCAACTGCACGTCAGCAGCACACAGGAAACAAGAACAGCATCTGAGCTGAACAGGGACGACCCACTCTTGCCATTTCCAACCCGAGACAGCAAGTGATCCAGCGCTTGCCTGGCATCGGGTGGCATCGTCCTGGAGAGACGACCCACTGTGCCTGGAACCACACGCAGGGTCAAAGCCCACCACATGGTTTCCGCTTGAGCCCCTGAGCTGGCCCTCCAGGTGAGTCCTGCCTGCTGTCCACCCGCACTGGCCCTGCGACCACGTGGTGCTCACAGGGGTGGGACCCCTCAGAGGTGGCAGGACCTGCCAAGTGGCCCATGCTGGGCTCTGCCAGAGAGCCAGGCCGGGCCGCTGGGGCGGTTTGTGGGATTCCAGCTGGTGCATCCGCGAGCTGTCGGGATGAGAGGCTGACATTTAACACGCACAGTTCCCGTGATGGATAAATATTAAACACAGCACGGCGACAGGACTAAGCAAACAGCTATTAGTCTCCGAGAGGAGTCTGCAGCAGGAGGAGGTGGGCTAATTGTTCGCTCTCTCCTAAGAGTACAGAAGACTCGCCTGCGTGGCCGGGAGAGGCCTGCTTGGCCTCCCTCCCTCCCTCTCTCTCTCTCTATTTTAATTGTATTAAGTTGAACAATCTTGTATTTGTTGAGAACAAAAAAGTAAATAAATAGGAGAGCCTATGGAAAGCCTGGCAATTGCACGACCTTCCTTCAAAGGCTGGAGGCTGCAGCCACAAGAACCCTTGGTGACAGGGCACTTCAACCCATCCCGCTGAGTGTTCAGAACAAAGTGAGACCTAAAGACCTGACCCGGGAGGAAGGAGGACAAAACGTGGCTCCCGGGAGCCCAGGCTGCCTCTGGCCATCTGTGTCTACCTTGGAAAGTCTCAGCCTCTACCTCAGAAGCTGGTTCCTTGGCCTCCCCGGGACCTGGGCTCCAGGGGCCCCTCAGATACTCGATCCACAGATGTGCAGGCCCCGGATGTAAAGTGGTAGGGTATTTGCACATGACCCATGGCCTCCTCCCAACTGCAGAAAACCATGACTAGATGACCTACCGTAACAACGCAAGGTACGCACCGTGGAAACCGTTGCCAGACTCTACCGTTTAAGGAATCAGGACGAGGAAGAGAGGTGGGTGCATGTTTGGTGCAGGTTCACCTTCTTTTCCTGAGTATCTTTTATTGAACCAGCAGATGCAGAAGCCCAGGGTCTGGAGGAGAGGTTGAATACAGATGGATGGATGGAGAGAGAGATGATGGATGGATGGATTGATCGATAGGTGATAGATAAACAAACGTGTGTGCATTCTATGACACACTTCATCAGTCAGTCTATCTATCTATCATCTATCTATCTACCTATCTCTCCACTACACACACATGTTAACAAACTACAGAGCCTGGCTGAACATGGTGCATTAAATCGGCCAACTTACATTCACTGAGCATCTCATACAAGAGATGCATACTGGACTCTGCCGGAAACAGCATGCATGACAAGGCAGGGCCCCTCCTGCCCTGGTCAGCTATTACTGCGTAACAAATCACCCACAGACTGAGAGTCTTAAAACCATGATGCTTCTCACATCCCAATATCCAGAGACCAGGAGTCCTAGACTGGTCGGGGGGTGCTCTGCTCAGGACCTCCCCTGAGCCACCATCAGGATTCACTGGGGAAGGACTTGTTCCCAACTCTCTGGTTGGCAGGCTTCTATTTCTTGAAGGCTGAGGCCCTGAGAGCCTCTGTTTCTTGCCAGCTGGTGGCTGGAGGCTGGCATCCGTGTCTTGCCCTGTGGGTCTCTCCATGGGACAGCGTGCAACACGACCACCTGCTTCATCAAAGTCAGGAAGGGAGGGGATGTCTCAGCCAGATGGGGGCTTCATGCAACTTCATCACAAAAGTGAAATGCCATCCCTTGTGCCATATTCTATCCATTAGAGGCAAGTCACAGGACCTGCCCACACTCAGGGGAGGGTGTGAGCACCAGGAAGTAGGGAATCATGGGACCCCATAGCTTGCATGCCAATAGGAAAGACAGACAACACAGACATAGCCAAAGAAAATCATCACTAATGGTGAAAAACATCAGGAAGGAATCACAAGGGTGCTTTGATGGAAGAGGTGAGAAGCCAGATCAGGGATGATGGAGAGCTGGAGGGAGCCGTGGGGACATGAAGGATGAGAAGGAGCCCATCTCACTACAGGCCCTGAGGCAGAGGGAGGAGCGAGTGAAACCCAGAGGTGGGAAGCAGACCAGGGTGGCCGAGTGCCACCAGCACACTGGAGACGCCAAGGCCCAGGCCGCGAGGGGCAGCGGCCAGCAGAGCTTGGCGCTTCTTGGCTTGCGGATGCACCTCTCTGGCTGCCTCTGTCATGGGTGGCCTCCTCGTCCTCTGTGACTCTGGGTCTGGACCCCAGTCCCGTTGGATCAGAGGCCCACTCTGCTCCAGCAAGATGTCCTCCTGACGGACACCTTCTCACCTCTGCAAAGGACCAGTTCCACAGGTGGCCGGGTGGGGACCTCGCTGGCCTTTTCCGGGGGAGACACTGTCCTGTCCCCGCCAGGCACTCATTGGAAGGTTAGAAGGGGGGTGTGCTTATAAAGACCCCCTTAGTGACCATCCAGAGAGGAGCATGTGGGGACAGGGGTCCAGGCGTGCACAGGAGTCAGGCACGGTGACCGGGCAGCCCCGGATGAGCCGGCTTGCGGGCAGTGCCAGGGGAGGGTGGCTGCAGAGGAAGCCCGGGACCAGCCGCCCTGGCTGGGACCTGCATCTCCGTATTCTGGGGTGGGCGGCGTCTGGCTGGAGAAGCGGGAGAGCAGGAGGCGAGGGGCCCACCTGGGGAGGCCACGGCGGGCAGGAGGGGCCTGGCTGGGTGCGGACCTGCCTGCCCTGCCCTTCCACCTGGAGCAAGAGAGACGTGGGGACAGGAGGGGGTGACTGGCCAGCACTTCCAGGTGTGCGCATGGCTTGCAAGACGCCCAGGTCCCCTGCTAGGATGTCAGCAGAGCCCAGAGGGGACACCTGCATCGGCCTGCGCCCCTGAGCCCCTCCAGCCTCACAGGAAGGTGACCTGTGTGGTCACACATGGTCCCACACTGAGAAGGATGCTGAGTGAATTTTAGCCGGGCACGGTGGCACACGCCTGTCATCCCTGTGGCTCAGGAGGCTGAGGCAGGAGGATCGAGAGTTCCAAACCAGCCTCAGCAAAAGCGAGGCCCTAAGCAACTCAGTGACAGTCTGTCTCTAAATAAAATAGAAAATAGGGCTGGGATGTGACTCAGGGATTGAGCACCCCTGAGTTTAATCCTTGGTACCCCCTGAAAAAAGATGCTTAGTGATTTTTAAACAAGGGTTTCCATTGTGCACTGAGCCCTGCAAATCCCACAGCTGTCCTGCGTCTGAGTATGAACCACGCCTTGCTGAACCTCAGTGCCCACAGGAACTTGTAGCCTAAGCAAGAAGAAAACATCTGTCTCCATTGCTGAGAGCTGAGCGGGCTGCTTTCTTACTGCAGCAAACCCGGCCTATCCTCACTGCTCCTGGAGGCGATGGGAAGGCCAAGGGCTTTGAGAGAAGACACAAAGGGGCCTGGAGGGAGGGAAACTGAGACCGATCAGAGCGTCTCAGCCTGAGTTCCAGGATCGAGGGTGTGAGACTGGCCTGGCAGGTATTTTCCCTCTTAGTCCAACGGCAGCGCCCTCCCTGACTTGGCCTATGCTGTGTTGGTGTAAGTGGTGACAAAACCTGTCTTAGGAGCCGTCAGATCTGGGTGCCCCTGCGGCCTTCCGAAGCTCACGTTCTCTGTAACACGAGAGTGGCAATATCAGCTTGTCCCTCAAGGGACTGCTGAGTAGGGGTCACGGTTGCTGATTAGTGGAGAAGGTGAAACCCCCGATGTCGACTTCCCCAGCTGGTCCCTCTGAGCCCCACCAGTTGGACGGCATGGGCCAGTCCAGGGGGGTATTCAGACATGCAGCAGAGAAGTTTCCAAGTGAGCTCAGCCAGGAAGCTCAGCCAGGGAGCACAGCCAGGGAGCACAGCCACGGAGGAGGAGTGAGGCTAACATCCCAGGGAGGGAAGCCCCGTCTGGGGTGCAGCACCCCTGAGGTGGATGCTCTTATCCTAGTTTTACAGAAAAAGAGACAGAGGGTCAGGGAGGTGATCACATCAGCCAGAGGTCACACTAAAAATTAGAAGTGAACCTGGGATTCACAGTGAGACTTTCTAGCATCAGAATCTGGTCCCGTCACCTCACCTTGGCGTGACTTTCTCCACCATGTCCTTCATGCCAGTCACCAACATGGAGAAATCCGCATGGTCTTATTTTGAGGTCAACACTTGCCTTGGTAGTTGATGCCCCCTGTTCTCTCTGATCAGAAATCCCTCACCGTGCAGGGTTAGCTGGATGGCAGGGAGTTTAGAACACAATCTGGTGGTCACAGACCTGAGGTCATTGTCACTTTGTGTCCCTTCAAGGGCCTCTGACCTCCTCTCTCCTTCAAACTCTTCCTCTGTGTTGCGTCTCCTCCAAGCACTAGGGGAAGCCTTCCAACAGATGAGCAGAGGCAAGATGTTCATGAACGTCCACCCAGTTGAGCCCTCTTAGAACCTGTCCAGCGCTTTTCTGAGTGGCTGCCATCCCTGCCTGGGGCGGAGACCCTACACAGATGGGTCTCACTGCCATGCATACCTGTCAGTTATCCATCAACCGAGTACTGCCAGGTAAGGATCACCCACCTGAGCGGCACGCTGTGCTCAGGCTGTGCTGGCTCCATGGCTTCTGGTTGTAATCGCTGCCACATCCAGGGCTCGGCTGATCTTGGCTGGCTGCAGCTTCTCACCCTGGAAGCCAGCCTGAGTGTGCACTGCTCCAGGCGATGGCAGGGGGCAGCAGAGAGCCTGGCCAGCCCACGCGCACGCCCCAAGCCCTTGTAGGAGAGCAAGTCATGCTGTCCTGTGAGAGGGCACTTCAAGGTCGCATGGTAAAGGGTTGCAGGGGGAGGTGAAGGTGCAGGATGGTCATTCTGATCTGCCACCATGATCTGCCACTGGGCTCCAGCCACACGTCTTCCTACCCAGAGAGCAAGTCAAAGGTTCATCCACGTCCACACAAAACACCCACTTCCCCTGGGCTCCCCTGGTACGAATGGTCAGTTACCAGGGGAGAAGGAGGCTGGGTCTTCTTTCAACAATTCCATCAGCAGAAAATCTTTTGTCCTAAGAAACAAACACATGTGCACAAGAATGCTCCTCCCGGCCAGATGGCCTTCAGCGAAAGACTACAGAGTAAGAGATGGGACAGTTGTGCAGCGGCTGGAGAGTCACAAGGGAATAAAAGGGCCTACAGTCCCTGGGAAGGTAGAGCGATATGGAAAGAAGTCGGGCAGGGTACAGGGTAGGGACAGGGGTCAGCAGGGGTGATAGGAAGGCTGGGCGAGGTGAGGCTAGAGGCTTGGATGGGATCACTGGCATATGGAGCTCGGCTGGCCCCTGGCGGGATGAGCTCAGCATCTCCATTCTGTTCCTCTCTCCAGAAGGGATGGACGGAAGGATGGATGTGTGGATGGGAGGGCGGATGGATGGGTTGATGGTCTCCTGCCATCTTTGTGCCTGCCTTCCCGGGAACACTCTCCCTCCTCCCTGTCAGGTGCTCTCTGGGTTCCATGGGATGCACCATTGCCATTGGCTGGCAAGGAAAGTCCCCGATTCACCAGGTTCAAGCCATTGCCAGGAGGCACCGGGGCTGCCCGGGGTCATTCCACTGTTCAGAGAGGCTGCAGCCACAGACCTGCTGGGATAACTCTTGGAAGGTGTTTGCCTGTTCCTGATGTATGTGTGACCAGAGGGAAGGGAGCAAGCCATGGGATCAGAGGAGCCTGGGACTGAGAAGGAAGGTTTGCAAACCCAAGGATCTGGCTCCACCGGGCCCCGCCGTATGCCTGCTATGGATCCGGAACATTGCTTGGCCTCTCTGAGCCTCAATTCACCCCTGGAAGTGAGAATGATGCCCGGCTGCCAAGCTCATCAAGACTTGATGGGAACTCTGCACATGGCCCCTTGGATACACTTGTCAAACAGGACCCGGAAGCCATTGCTATGCCTGATCCTTCCCCCCAGTCACCTGTTTCTGACTCTCTGCAGAATAAAACCAAGGCTGCATTTCAACCATGACCCAAGGTTCTCTTTAGCCTGACACAGCCTTTGTTTTCCCCAAACCCTCTTTTGAATATTAGATTATAGGTTTGATTAAGGATTCCAGATATCAGACTCTGAGAAATCCAGGGCGTTTTTTTCTCTGCCTGCAGATTCAGATTCTCTTCCCTGTTACTTCCCTCTATATTTCTTTCCTTGGAGTTTGCTGGGTGGTGCCAAGGGGCATGTGGCCTGGCACAGGTTGCCCCCACCCACCTCCTTAGAGCCAGGTTAGGGTAGTCAGCCAGTTAGCACCAGGGTAAAATCACCAGGGCAGGGTAAAATCAGGACTGCATCCATCCATCCATCCACCCACCCACCCATCCACCCATCCACCCGCCCATCCATCCACCCATCCAACCATCCACCCATCCACCCACCCAACCATCCAACCATCCATCCATCCACCCACCCACCCAACCATCCATCCACCCATCCATCCACCTGCCCATCCATCCACCCACCCATCCACCCAAACATCCACCCATCCATCCATCCATCCACCCAACCATCCATCCATCCACCCACCCACCCAACCATCCAACCATCCATCCATCCACCCACCCACCCAACCATCCATCCACCCACCCATCCATTCAACCACCCATCCACCCAAACATCTACCCATCCATCCATCCATCCATCCATCCACCCACCCACCCACCCATTCATCCACCCGCCCATCCATCCACCCGCCCATCCATTCACCCACCCATCCACCCAAACATCCACCCATCCATCCATCCATCCACCCATCCATCCATCCATCCACCCACCCACCCATCCATCCATCCATCCACCTGCCCATCCATTCACCCACCCATCCACCCAAACATCCACCCATCCATCCATCCATCCACCCACCCACCCATCCACCCAAACATCCACCCATCCATCCATCCATCCATCCACCTGCCCATCCATTCACCCACCCATCCACCCAAACATCCACCCATCCATCCATCCATCCACCCACCCACCCAACCATCCATCCACCCGCCCATCCATTCAACCACCCATCCACCCAAACATCCACCCGCCCGTCCATCCACCCACCCATCCACCCAAACATCCACCCATCCATCCATCCATCCACCCAACCATCCATCCATCCACCCACCCACCCAACCATCCAACCATCCATCCATCCACCCACCCACCCAACCGTCCATCCACCCATCCATCCACCCACCCATCCACCCAAACATCCACCCATCCATCCATCCATCCACCCACCCATCCACCCAAACATCCACCCATCCATCCATCCATCCACCCAACCATCCATCCATCCACCCACCCAACATCCAACCATCCATCCATCCATCCACCCATCCATCCATCCACCCACCCACCCATCCATCCATCCACCCACCCATCCACCCAAATATCCATCCATCCACACATCCACCCAAACATCCATCCACCCATCCATCCAACCATCCATCCACCCACCCATCCCTCAATCCATCCATCCATTCATCCATCCATCCATCTACCCACCCATCTACCCACCCATCCACCCATCCACCCATTCATCCATCCATCCATACATACATACATCCATGTTGAGAATCTTTTCATTGCTTATTTACTAAATATGTACCTTCTTTGCTCAATTATCTATTCAACACTTTTTGGTCTTTTGTAAACTAAGCTTTTATTTTGAGAAAATTGTAGCATTGGTTTTAGGCATGTGCCTATAGCAGGTTGTTGATTTTCTTATTATTGAGTTTTGAGAGTTCTTTATATATTCTGAATGAACTATACTCTTGGAAATGTCATGTGGAAATAGCTTCTCTTCATCTGTGAGTCTTCACATTCCCTAAATGGTGTCTTTCAAAGAGCAAAAGCTCTTAATTTTTATGAAGTCCCCTTTATCAACACTTTCTTTTATGGATGATGGTTTTATTTTCATATCAAAGAACATACTGCCTAACCCCCTAAGATCACAAAATATTTTTCCCTTATGCTTTCCTCTAGAAGGTTTGTATTTATTGGTTTTATGCTTTGACCTTTGATCAGTTTTGACTTAATTTTTGTCAGTGGTCTGAGATATAGACTCAAGTTAGTTTTATGCATATAGATATCTCCTTATTTTTCCAAGACCATTCATTGAAAATACTATCACTTCAGCAATAAATTGTGGATGTACCTTTTTTGCAAAGCAATTGATCATGCATGCATGGGTCTATTATGAACTCTATTCTGTTCCGTTGAGTTATTTCTCTAAACTTTGATAGAAGGATAACCTGCTCTCCTAACTTTTGAAATACATTGTGTAAGTATTCTTGCAAATTTGCTAGTGTTTTTCAAAGCATTGGGGTATTCTAGATTCTTTACTTTTTCATGTGGTTTTTAGGATCATTTTATCAATTTCTACCCCCAAAAAATATGCTGCTGGCATCTTGATTAGAATTATGTATACAAGTTTTAGATTAATTTGAGGAAAATTGGCATCTTGACAATACAGAGTCTATTGATCCATGAACGTGGTATACCTCTCCGTTTATTTGAACATTCTTTAATTTCTTCCAACATTATTCTATGGTTTTTCAAAAATACAGTCTTACCCATCTTTTCTCAGAGGTATCCTAATTTTGTATTTTCACAGGCTATTGCAAGCTGTAGAAGCTTTATTGCAGTTTTTTGATCATTCAATTCTAGCATATAGAAATGCAATTAATTTATACATGAATCTTGTTTCTTCAACCTTGCTAAAATTACTTATTAGTTCCGTACTTCTAGTGTATATTCTATTGGACTTTCTACAGTGATGATCATATTGTTTGCTAATAAATCTGGATGGCCTTTGTATTTCTTTCTCTTTGCTTTATTGCACTGGCCAGAACTTCCAGAATAATACTGAATAAAAATGCTGATATCAGACATCTTTACCTTGTTCCTAATATTAAAGGGAACGCATTCAGTATTTCACCATTCAGTCTGATGTTAATTAGAGGTTTTTCATGGATGACCTTTATCAAGTGGAGAAAGTTTTCTCCTATTCCTACTTGCTGGAGGTTTTTTGTTTTTTTATAACAAGAATTGATGTTGAACTTTATTGAACTTTTATTCTGTGACTACTGAGATGATTACATGGTGTTTCATTTTCAGTTTGTTAATGTGATTAATTGCACTGATTTTTAAAATGTTAAAGTGGGCTTACATTCCCAGAATCAATCCCATGTGGTGATGATGTATTATCCTTTCTATATACTACTGGATTTAGTTTGCTAAAATTTTGTTAAGAGTTCATGAGGACGTTGGTTTATATCATTTTTATCTACATTAGTGTTCTTATGATTTGAATGTCAAGGTAATTCTGACTTCATAGAAGAGCTTGTGTAGATGTGGTGCTGTCTTCCTTCACTGTTTGGTAGAATTCACCGGCAAAGCCCTTTAGGCATGAAGTTCTCTGTGTAGGAATGTTTCTAACTACATATTCAACAACATTAATAGATTTATAAAACTAGCTGGGTTTCTGCTTTCTTCTTAAATATGGTTTGATAGTTTTTATCTTCAAAGAACTGTGTCCATTTCATCAAAGTTGTTTAAATTTTTAGCATAAAGTTGCTCACAATCTTCCTCATTAAGCTTCTAATATCTGTAGTATGGGTAGCGATATGCCTCTTGTTCCTGATCAGTTGTCCAACAATTAACCTTTGTGTCCAGTGATTTTTCTCTGTTGTTTTATATTCTCCATTTCATTGATTTGAGACTTTCCTTCCATTCTAACATAAGCTTTAGGGCTATAAATTTCTCTCTAAATACTTCTTTAGCTGCTTCCCACAATTTTTGATATGTTGCACTTGAATTTTGATTCAATTCAAAATAATCTTCAGTTTTCCTTTTGATTTCCTCCTTGTTCCACAGATTGTGTCTAAGTGTTACTGAGTTTCTAAAATACATTCAGAGTTTGCAGGCACGGGTACTGAGATCTAATTTAGTTCCATTATCATCATAAAAGAACATCAGAATGGTTTGAATCCTATTACATTTATCGTCTTGTGGCCCAGAATATGGTCTATCTTAGCAAATGAGGTCTATTCTGTTTGCACTAGAAAAACTAGGTTTGTTCTTCTGCTGTCCAGTGGAGCATCTAAAGGTCAATTAGGGAAAGTCATTTGAAGGTGTTGTTCCATTCTATGTGCTTTGTTTTGGGTTTTTCTTGGGGGTAGTTGCTTTTTGTTTTTTTATTTTTAAGTGTAAAAGTAGGATTGATTCAAGTGTTTATAGACACCAAGATCGCCCCAGAAGAGAGGGGACCCAGAGGGGTTGCCCCCATCCTATGTTCTTACTCATGTTCTGTCTGCATGTCCCATCAATGATCAAAAGAAGGAATTCTGGTATCTCCACCTGTAAGTGTGGATTTGACTGTTCCTCCTCGCCACTGGATCCAGTTTTGTCCCATGTGTTTTGAAGCCCTGTCGTTAGGCACGCGAGTGTTGAAAATTGTTACATTTTCTCAATGGCTCGTCCTCCTCATCATTACAAAACATCCCGTTCTTCCATGGTTGGTTTCTGCCTAACTTTCACTTAGTCTGATATCAGTGTAGCCACACACGATCTCTTTAGTTGGTACTAGAATCTATTCCCCATTCTTTTACTTTTAACCTGTTGTGTCTTTGTGTCCTTATCTTTAAATCGGGTTTCTTATAGTCAGCATGAAGTGGGGTTATCCAATCTGAGAGCCTCTCTATTAATGGGGTATTCAAATAGTCTACACTCCAAGTGATTATTAAAATGGTGAGTTTAAGTTTATCCTCTGAGCATCTTACTATTTATTTTGTATTCGTCGTGTCTGTTTACATTTGTTCTTCCTCTCCTTTAGTTTTGTTTGGGATTCACTGAGGCTTTTCATGATTCTGTGTTATTCTGTTTCTTGGCTCACTAACGAGAACTCATGTATTATCGTAGCAGTCACTTGAGGATTTAGATCGTCCATCCCTCACTGATTTCAACCTACTCACAAGAGACTCCACACCCTTCCATGTATCACATGAGAAACTTTTATTTCTCTTCTTCCTTCCCACCTCACATTTATTCTTTTGTTACAGCATTTTACTTCTGTGCATATCCGAAATCCATCATGCCTTGTTACCAATTTTGCTTAGACCACAAATCTTTATCAAAAGAGATTTAGATGTTAGGGGAAACGTGTCATATCCACCTACTTAGCGACCATTTCCATTGTTCTGTATTCCTTCCTATACTGAATTCTGCTCTGATATCACTTTCTTTTGAGCTAAAGGACTTTCTTTTATACTTCTTGTACAGCAATTTTATTTTTCATTTTCCACCTATCTTCTTTAAAAATATATATTTCAACAGACACTTCACAGAAGATCTACAAGCAATCAACAAACATATGAAAAAATGTTCACCATCTTTAGTAATAAGAGAAATGCAAATCAAAACTACACTAAGATTCCATCTCACCCCAATTAGAATGGCGATTATCAAGAACACAAGCAACAATAGGTGTTGGCGAGGATGTGGGGAAAAAGGTACACTCATACATTGCTGGTGGGGCTGCAAATTAGTGCAGCCACTCTGGAAAGCAGTGTGGAGATTCCTTAGAAAACTTGGAATGGAACCACTATTTGACCCAGCTATCCCACTCCTCGGCCTATACCCAAAGGACTTAAAATCAGCATACTACAGAGATACACCCACATCAATGTTCATAGCTGCTCAATTCACAATAGCCAGACTGTGGAACCAACCTAGATGTCCTTTGATTGATGAATGGATAAAGAAACTGTGGTATATATATATATATATATATATATATATATATATATACACACACAATGGAATATTAGTCAGTCATAAAGAATGATAAAGTTATGGCATTTGCAGGCAAACGGATGAAATTGGAGAATATCATGCTAAGTGAGATAAGCCAATCTCAAAAAAACCAAAGGACGAATCATCTCGCTGATAAGCGGATGATGACACATAATGGGGGGTAGGAGGGGGGCAAGAATGGAGGAAGGAGGGACTGTATAGAGGGAAAAGAGAAGTGGGAGGGGTGGGGGGAAGGAAAAAATAATGAATGAATCAAACACCATTACCCTATGTAAATGTATGATTATGCAAATGGTATGCTGTTACTCCATGTAGAAACAGAAACAACATGTATCCCATTTGTTTACAATAAAAATAAATTTTAAAAAAAACTATATTTCACTTTGATTTTGAAAAATCTTTCCCACAAATATATAATTCTCAATGATTTCTGTTTCCCTTTTCTACAGTAAAGGGGCTGCTTCCCTAGAGCTGCATTATTGCTAATGAGACGTCTGTGGTCGTTCTGGTCCCATGTGTCTGTCTGTGATGTCTTGTTTTCCTCTGTTTGCTTTTTAAATTTTTCTCTTTTTTTACATGTTGGCAAAATTCTTTACTTGTTCTTATCAGTTGTGCACACCAGCAGAGTGTACATAGAGGATCACGTCCCACTCTTGTGGGTGAACGTGATGTGGACTTACCTGGTTGTGGATTCACATGCGACCATAGGAAAGTTATGCCCATTCATCCTACTGTCTTTCCCATTCCCATCCCGCCTCCCTTACTTCCCTTTGTCTAATCCAACGAACTTCTATTCTCCCATGCCCCCCACCACCATTATGTGTTAGCATCCACACACCAGAGAGAACATTTGGTCTTTGGTGTTTGGGGATTGGCTTATTTCACTTAGCATGATAGTCTCCAGTTCTATCCATTATGGAAAATGCCATAATTTCATTCTTCTTTAGGGCTGAGTAATATTCCGTTGTGCTTATGTACCACCGTTTCTTTATCCATTCATCTGTTGAAGGGCACCTAGGTTGGTTCCATAGCTTAGTGATTGTGAATTGAAGATTGATGTGGCTACGTCACTGTAGTATGCTGATTTTAAGTCCTTTATCACCACTTTGACTATTTGAGTCTTGGAAAAAGTTCGCTTGTTTGTGTCTTTTGCTTGGAGTTTGTTGAGCTTGGGAACCTGCGTTTTCATTCGCTTGGGAACTTTTCAATCTCAGCTTCTTCATTTCCTTTCTCAGAGCCAGGACTGCTTCTTGTCTTAGGCTGATTCAGTTGATCCACAGCTTATTATTTCCTGTTTGATTCATTTCTTTTGACTTTTTCCTGTGCATTTGATTTGCTTAGTTTCTGTCTCTATGTCTTCATAGAAAAGCAGCATCTTTTCTCCTGCCATGTTGGATCTCCTGTTGATGCCATCCAGTTCATTTTTTATTTCAGACAGTACCATTTCCATTTCTGTATTTTTAAAAAATATATTGTTTCCGTGTTTCCGCTGACCATGCTCCGTTGGCCCTTCAGGTTCCGGAGCCCAGGAGATGAGTTCTAAGCCTCCTCCGTAGCTTTCCACTTGGGACCCTGTTTTGACTCCCCTCTTGCTTGCAGGTCCTGTTTTCCTCCTTCTTTGCGTGCCCGTGAACATGCTGACACATGCACGCTACTGCGAGTTTTCCTCTTTTAGGTGCGAGAATTTTTCTCCTTTGTTCTTCTCTCCCCCTTCACCTTTCGCTTTGTTTTGTGGGTCTCTAAGTGTTCTCGATCTCAGTTCCTAAGTGCCACGGTTACCTGGAGACAGCCATTTGATCCTTTCAGGTCCTGCTTTTAAACTTTGTCCGTGGAGACCAGAGAAGTGTTTGCTCTAGGACCGATCACTCTGGGCGAGACCCAGGGGCCCACCTGAGGAGCAGGAACGACTCCTGGACACTGCTCTGTCTGATCCTTGTGGGTGCTCCCCACCCTGTGGGTGCTCCCTCACCTTACAGGTGCTCCCCACCTTGCAAATGCTCCCCACCTTGAGGGTGCTCCCTCACCTTGCGGGCTCTCCCCCTCTTGGGTGCTCCCCACCTGGCAGGTGCTCCCCCATCTCATGGGTACTCCCTCACCTTGTGGGTGCTCCCCACCTTGCAGATTCTTCTCCACCTTGCAGGTGCTCCCCACCTTGAAGGTGCCCCCCACCTTGCAGATGCTCCCCCACCTTACAGGTGCTCCCTCACCTTCTGGGCTCTCCCCCCCCTTGGGTGCCCCCCACCTTGCAGATGTTCCCCACTTTTCAGGTGCTCCCCCACCTCATGGGTACTCCCTCACCTTGTGGGTGCTCCCCACCTTGCAGATTCTTCCCCACCTTGCAGATGCTCCACCACCTTGAAGATGCTCCTCCACCTTGCGGGTGCTCCCCCACCTTACAGGTGCTCCCTCACCTTGTGGGCTCTCCCCCCTTGGGTGCTCCCCACCTTGTGGGTGCTCCCTACCTTGCAGATTCTTCTCCACCTTGCAGGTGCTCCCCACCTTGCAGATTCTTCTCCACCTTGCAGAGCTCCCCACCTTGCAGATGCTCCCTCACCTTGTGGGTGCTCCCCACCTTGCAGATTCTTCCCCACCTTGCAGGTGCCCCGCCACCTTGCAGATGCTCCCCACCTTGAAGTCGCTCCCCCACCTTGAGAGTGCTCCCCCACCTCACGGGTGCTCCCTCACCTTGCGGGCTCTCCCCCTTGGGTGCTCCCCACCTTGCGGGTGCTCCCCACCTGGCCTCAGTCCATGTGCTCACGTGCATAGTTTGATCAGCACTGTCCTCAGTGCCAAGGAAGAAGCTTCTGCAGATGGATGGAACTCCTCTCTGCCCGTCCTCCCCTCTCTGGTGCTCCCCTGTGCTGACGGAACTGTCTGGCTCCCTGGACACAGTTCTGTCTTCCCAACTCCACCAGGACACCCAGATCTGCCTGGGCTGGCCGTCCGGGGCAATGGATCCTCTAGTAAGCTTGGACTCGCTTCATTTACCGCCTTTCTGTGATCGCTGTCCTTTGACACCTGCTGTCCCAGGCCCTTAGAACCATTGTTTCATTTATTTTTTTCTGACTAGTTGGGAGAGCAAATCCAGCCTGGTCTCCCAAAGTTCTCCTAGGATCGAGATCTTAAAAACACATCAGATGAGGAGGCTGGGCGTGGAGCTGCCTGGGGACGTGCTCTGTGCCAGGTCCCCCAGGGGTCCCTTTGCAGGCATCGGCTCTCCTAGACACGGGCTGGTTCATGCTGTCTTCACTCTACAGAGCAGATCACCGAGGTCCCAGAACTCCGCAGGGGCTCTCTCAGGTCACAGCAAGAGACCTGCCTACTCTTGCCAGCGGGTTCCTTTCCCGTCAGTTGGCTGCAGTCAAGGAGGCGGGTGGCAGAGAATCGTGCAGACGCCTGAGGATGGAGCGCATCTGTGGGTCCTCTCATTCCTCACAGAAAGGAGACACCTGTCAACCATCTCCACCCATCTGAGAGACGCAGGAAGGTGGAGAACTACCTGAGACCCACAGCCATGGACCAGCCCTGGAAAAGAACCTCTGTGTCCCTCGTCTTTCTCCAACAAAGCTAACGAGGCAAGAGGCGAGATCCGCAGCCCAATAATAGAAGAGAGTGTGTGTGTGTATGTGAGTGAGAGAGAGAGAGAGAGATTGGGATTTGGCTTTAAAGGTGTGTATAAACGTCCACCTCACCTGGGTATTCCAACTGTCAGGTTTCCTTTGTGCACATTAGTCCGGAGTCCACCGCAGAGCGCTGACTGCAGGGAGAGAGGTCAGAGCCACGCAGGAGAAACTCCGCGGGACATTGGCCCGGGCTCAGCCATGGCGATGTGGGAAGCACTCTCAGTGCACCCGCCTCCGCAGGCAGGCGCTGAGTCCAGAGCCTCCTCTCCTGGGCTCACTCTGGACACCCTGCAGGGACTGTTTTCCTAGGTATCCCGTGTGGAAGCAAAACTTTTTCAAATGACTTGCAGGAAAGGGGCTGAGAGAGACCGAGAGAAGAAGGCGAGTTTGGAATCATGCGGAGTCCAGTTTGAATTCTCATCGTGTCTTGGATTTAAATTATAAAACCCAATTCCAGCTACATTCATAAAAATAGGATGAATGCATTTAAATCAATGATGCAAATGTGCGTGTGTGTGTGCGCGCGCACGCGCAGACCCACGTACATACACAGTCACCCCTCAGCACCTTCAGGGACTGGTTCCAGGGTCCCCACTGTTACCAAACTCCAAGCATGCGCAAGTCCCTTATGTGGAATGGATCCGTATTTGCAAACTATCTGTGCACCAATACAGCGCGCACCCCTAAAAAGGAGCGGTTCCGCCCTATCGTTTGTGGAATAACGGCGACAGGGAAAGCCGTGCATGCTCCGGACAGATGCAAAATATTCTTTTTTAGAATATTTTGGATCCATGGTTGGTTGAATCCACAGAGGTGGAGACTGGATACTGGGGTCAACTCATGCTCCTGGGAAGTCCGGGGTGGGTCAGGTTAAGACATGGCTGACTCTAGTTGAGTTTGTTCCCATTTCAAATAACTTCATGAATGGCATTACAAAATGAATCCAAGCTCCTTTTAGGAAAAAAAATTTAGATATACTTCAAAGCAAGGGAAACATACAAATCACCCAAAAACTGTCATTCAGAAATAGCTAGCCTTTTTTCTGCAGAGGTTTTTTTTTTTTTAAACGCCCTAAAGATCAGCAAGTATGTGAATATTATAATGTTTGTCTTTTTTCTAATTCTAAAATCATTGCTCATGGTTGAGCACCAAAGAAAGAAAAACAGGGAGTGGCAAGAAGCAGAATCCAGGCCGGGAGTAGACGGCTTCGCTGAGCTTGGTCTAGTGTCGATTTTCTTTGCACCGTTTTTTCCATGTGTGATATGGATGATGCGCCCTCTGGACGCATTTTTCTTTCATCCAGAGGTAAAGGTAGCACGGGATCCTTTGGGAATCTCACTCAGAAGAGAGTGGGATAAGCATTTAGTTGGCACCTGGTATTTACCACTGGGAAACTGGTTTATCCTTTTCACTATAAAAAACAAAACAAAACAAAAAACAGTGACTCACAATGTCAAACATAAAAGAATTTTTCAGCCTCCTGAGTGGGAACAGGGGCTCTTGCAATGTGCTCTGAGGTAGACTTGTGGCTTCCTCCTTCTCCATTCACCTGCCTCAAAATGTCCCCACTCCCCTGTCCCAATGTCAATGTCCCCACCATGGCTGGCCGAGCTGGGACAGACTGGTTGTGTCCCCATGTGGTCGATGTGATCCAGCTGCAGGGAGTTTGGAGTTAAGTAGGACCCCTGACCCTGGGCAGTCTGCCGACGTCCAGCGCCAGCCCAGGAAACCCCCGAGCCGGGGGCTTTGGTGCTGATCGCACGAGAGAGGTCCCTGCGCAGCAGCGCGTTGCAATCTGAAGATACACCAGTGCATCTCACCCCGGGGGCTTGGAGACCATCTCCTGGTATTTGGACAAATTTGGCTTGGCAATAAGGCTGGGTCGGTGCTGGGAAGACCAGGCGCCGGGTTTAAAGGACCAACGGTGGTGGGAACGTGTTTGGGAATTTCATCCACCACCGCTTCCCGCCGGCTGAGTTGGAGCTGCGGGCACCGGTAAGCAGCCCGGCTTTGCGCAGCTCTGATCCGTGAAATGAAATAGACCTTCCACGAACCCCTTCCCCTCTAGGAACCTAGGAGGAGATCGCGCTTGTTACTGCTGCTTCTTACACCTCTCTGGCACTTGCTCGCCCCCTTTTTCTTACTCACAGGTGATCTTCAAGCAGAAGTGGCATCTGGTCAGCTGCTGTCCATCTATTATCACCGTCTTTCACCTGCGCTGCGGTGTCCCGATTGTAACAGGCGCCGTTATTTTTGCATCTCTCTCAGAAAGAAAAGGAATCTTCCAATTAGGTGTGAAGGACCGTTCATGGTGAGTTACATCCCAATTTCAAAGTTGCCCTACTCTCTTTTTAAAAAAAGAAGTCCGTCAAACAGAGCTAACCAAAATCCTGTACACTGGGTAAATGACAAAGTTGGATATTCTCCCTGGTTTTATACTCAGGGGTTCTTTCTATTTATGGCTGGCGGTGAGGGTTTCTCATTTACAGGGGTTACATCAATTAGCTTTTGAAATAAGTTTAAAGGAATCCAGTGGATTGACATTAAAAAAAACAAAAACTTCAGAAAATCATGGCACTTTGGTAGAGATCGCTCAAGCTGATTTTTGAACAAGTGAAGATTAGGAAATCCCAGCACTAGGGATGGGGCAAGGCTGAGTAATCGTCAACTGCAGGTCTTTGTGACAGAGGAGACTTTTCTAAATCTGGAGGAGCCCCAAGGGATCATTTCATTTATGTCCTCCTTCCTAGTAGCTGGAAGAGTGGAAGCCCAGGAAGATGGAGTACAAGATAGGTGAGTTCATTATTGAGTTTGGACTCAGTGGGGAAATCCAGCCGGATTGCGCCGGAATCGCCCCGGGCTCCTGCTGGGGTCTGTCAATCATTCTGAACATTCCTCTGAACACCCCCTCCTTCCTCTCCCAGGACCGAGATCTGAGCCCACGGTTCTCTCTGTTGTTCACATGAAATCTCTTGCTGGCTTCAAACCAAGAAACCAATAGCACCTTTCAGTCGTTGCTATGGTTTGGATCTGGGATGTTCCCCAAAGGCCCATGTGTGAAAGGCTGGATTCCCAGCTTGGCATATTGGGAGGTGGAGAAAACCCTAAGAGGTGGAGTCTAGGGGGAGTTTTAGGCCATTGGGGGGCCTGCGTCACAGGAGATGCGGGACCCCAGTGTCTGTGTGTGTGTCTCTCCCCCGCCCCGCCCCTGTTTTTCTCTCTGCACACTCACATTGTGATGTGTCCCCTACAGGCTCAAAACAATGTGACAATCAGTCATGGACGGGTTGAACCTCCAAAACTGTGAATCAAAATATCCCTTTCCTTTTTGAAAGTTCATTACCTCAGGTCTTTGTGTCGGTATCAGAAAGCTGACTAGCACCTCCATCCTTCATAGCCGGAGGACTTTGTGATAGTTTGGCTGGATATAAAATTCTTGGGTCGCAGCTTTTATTTTTTCACTATTCCATTTTGGGGGACATTTCTTTTATGGCAGAGAAGAAATCTGAATCTTTTGAAGGTAAAAAGATCAGTTTCATGTTTCATTTTTCTGTCAAGATCCTTAGAAGATTTTTAATTTACTTTGGGCATCAAACTCAGAATTCACCTAGTAATAGTCTTTTTATTATTTGGCCTATAACATGGTAATGTTCTCCCAGACACATTAATTTTTTTAAAACACCGGATGTTTCTTCCTCTTGTATGTTTGATTATTTTAACTGAAGCAATAGTGCCTGCCTCTTCATTATTATCATTAATTGCTATTTCTTCCATAAAGCAGTTGGGGTGATATCCGGCATTCACTAAGTGCTCAGATATTTAATTTCCTTTCCTTTGTCCTTCGAAGTTGCCTTCTGGAATAGTCGGGCTTCTTATTTGGGCAAAGTTCTTGTATATTCATAAACTAGACTGCCTAACATCATTTTCTTCAGATCCCCAGAATTAGGACCGAGACAGGACACCATGGTGTCCTGGAACACAGGAGGCACCTGTATTTCAAAGAGAGAGGCTTTGCCATCTGACCTGACTCTGGAAAAGCACTCAGCTTTTGATCTGAGGCAAACCAACTGCAACTTCTCAGAAAACATAGTGAATATAGAGATGTGCATTCTGCACTCGGTGAGAGAAATTCAGCCACTGATCAGTTCTTTCTACAAATGCCATTAAACTGGCTAAGGAATGTAAACAGGATCAAAGAGTCTCTGGAAAGAAGAACTTTCTTCAAGTACTTACTAAGAATCTATCTACAAATCGCTTTCATGTTAATTATAAATCAAGCACTCTAGAAACACCCATTTATAAGTGATTTTCGTGCAAATTATAAATCACTGCAGAAGTTCATTCACAAAATGACCTGCATTACTGCAAATCAAGCAACTTAAACATAGACAATTGGTATATGTGCTAATTACAAAGGCATTTTAGAAACACATTTACATATCTAGAGACATATTTATGAAATTAAATGTGACATATTTATAAATTAAATATGTACTCATTGCCCACTAAACTCTTTAGAAAATTCTGTGCACTGATGATTTTCATGCTAACTACACGACATATAATTCGAAACATATTATTTGCATAGAATCCATGTGCTAATTACACAACAATCTAAGAACATGAGGGTAGAAATGATTTATGTACTAATGACATACCTAACACCTTAGAAATCCCCAAATACAAATGATTTATGTGTCATTACATACAAGACACTTCAGAAACACCCATGTGCAGATGATTTATGTGCTAATTACACCAATACTTAATTTCAGAAACATCTAATAAAAATCAAATGCATGCTAATCACAAGTACAAACACTTCCTTGCGATTGATGTATGTTCTAGTTATTAGCTGTTCTTATTTAAGGACCAACTGTCATCGACAGATTGACAGCTTTCTTCTGCTTGATACTTATTATGAACATAAATAAAAATCTTCCAGTTCATAATGAAAGTCTCAGAACTTTCACTTTTTCCTCCCTTCTTTCTGCAGTGCTGTGCAATTACCACAGCCTGGTTACCTTCAGGGATGCTGGGAATCTGAAGAACCATCTCTTACAGCAAAACTCAGAAGGATCTTTTATTCCTTTGCCCATCTGGAAACATCCAATTAAATTAATAAACGAAGAATGGTTGATTTTAACCACTCAGTCTATGTGTTACTATTGCACATTTTTAAAGAGTATTATGGTCCTCGATCTGTTTATTTGTAAATTTCATTATTTGGCCTATCGTGGCCATTACTACTCCCACATGCCCTCTCTGGCATGGAAGAGTTTACAAAAGATTGCCTTATTGGGGGCCAGGGGTGTAGCTGAGTGATAGAGCACTTGCCTAGCATGCACGAGGCCCTGGGTTCGGTCCTCGGTGCTGCAGAAATAACTGGATTTCCACATTCACCATCTTGTCAGACGTGGGTCTCTTACAGGTGGGAGGAATCCAGACTAGGGATTGGATGCTCCCATTTTGCGGATGGGCAAAGTGAGGCTCAGGGTAGCACAGCTCTATTTCTTCTTCCAGACCCAGCTCCGAAGTCCACCAGGCTCCACAGCCTATGGGCCCTCGTCCACCTGGACTCCAGCTGGCACTTCCTCTATGAGCAACCTCCAACCGTCATCCTTCCGGAAGTCACCAGAACCAAGGCTCCAACCCAGCCCCAGCCTCTACCCTCTCCTCCTCCCTCATCCATGCTCTCTCTTCCGGGTCTTCTCAGGGGCCTGTCCTCTCTCCCCACACCATGCTGGCGTTTCCCAACCACATGGGGGGTCCCCACATGCTTCTCACCTCTTTAAGAGTGAAAATGGATATCCCAGAGATTGCAGCTTAATTGACTGGTTAATGACGGAAAGCCTAATTGAATGCCCCGGTTCCTACGTACGATGTCTTAATGTCAGAGCCTTGGGAATCAGCACGCAGCGGGGAGGGCCGAACCACAGAGCGAGCGCCAGCACTTCCAATTTAAGATTCAATCTCATGACACAGAAAGCAGCTCCCAGGATCCCCTGCAAAAGCCCAGGCTCGGGCAGACTCACTCGGCCGGCAGATCCTCAACTCCACCCTGGCTGGGAAGGTGCAGGTCCTCTCTCGCTCTCTCTCTCTCTCTCTCCATTTTTATTACCCATTCTCCTGCTGCATATATGAGCATCTCAGTAAATATTCACGAGTGGCCAATGTAAGGTCTTGATGGGCATGACGTGGCTGCAGATCTCTGGGTTCTGAGGGAGGCCGTGAACCTGATGCCTCCGGTCGGGCCTTAGCTAGGCCTGCTCCTTTCAGACGGCCTGTCAGGGCAGCCTGACGGGAAGGCTTCTGGTGCCCAGAGAGCTGAGGCCCACGTTCTGGGCTGAGCCCTGAGCCATCAGGAAGTGGTCACGAGGGCTCCCTGGACCCCAGTCTCATCTTCCAAGCCTGCTGTCAATCATAGCACCTGAGGCCTCACTGGGGCCACCTGGGCACCTGTGACGAAGTGTCACAGGCTGGGTGACCTAAACAGTGGAAATGCGTGTCTCTCAGCTCTGGAGGCTGCGAGGCCAGGAGAGGTGTGGCAGGCCTAGTGCCCCCCGTGCCTTTCTCTCTGGCTCACAGATGGCACCGGCCCCTGGCTGTGGCCTCCCACAGTCTGTCCCCTGTGTGTGCATCCCTGGTGTCTCTGGGTGTCCAGATTGTCCCTCCAAAGGGCCCCAATCAGACTGGATTCAGGCCTCACCCTAGAGGCCTCCAGTTAACTCAGTCACCTTTTGAAAGGCCCCTCTCTGGACAGTCACACTCTGAGACCTGGGAGGTCAGGACTCCAATGTCCGAGTTTTAAGAGAGATAAAACCAAGCCCGTAACATCACTGCTGCACCAATAGATCCAAACCCCTAACTCCAACTGGCCCAATATATCCTATGACCTTGAACCTGTGTGTCCCATGACCTTGAACCTCTGCCCCGCCCCATGGTCCCATCTAGCGGAACACCATGGACACACGTGGAAACCTCAGCGCCTGCCCAACCCCCTCTCCAGGGACCAGACACCCCGAACACACTATCTCCAAACCCAAGTGTCCACTGTCCCTTCCCAGGTCCCTGACGCTGCCCAGTGTCTCACACTTGCAGCCTGTGCCGGGACCTGGCTCACCTGGCTCACCTGGGTGACCTGGCTGACCTGGTCCCAGCCCCGGCCACCTTCCCTGACCACCTCTGCAGGCTGAGGGACTGGGGTTCAGGCCTGTCCCCTCCTCTTCTCTCCACGCCATCTCCCCGGCCACTCCTCGGCTGCCTGCCACAGCTTCACACAGGCCACTGGGATGGTTCCCCGTCAGTCCCCAGACTCGGGCCTCCCGGCCACCTTCAAGTGTCCCCTGAGCTTTATTCTGTGACCGTTAATGCAGACGGTGACCTTGGGGAGTAAACGCTTGTGAGGAGACGGTTCCTGAAGCAGAACTCATCCTTCTTCCTTTATTCTCATTGAAAAGACGTGCAGTCACTTCTCTAAGTGAACAGAGTAAAGTTCCCTGCTCCCCAGGGCAAATTTTGGACCATAACAGAGCCACGTAAGTGAACCCTGGAGTTAAGGGGAGTGGACCCTCATTCTGTGGGTTCAGTTGCATAGAACTGTGGACACAAGAAGCCCCTCTGTTCCTGCCTAAATCTCTCATTGAGCAAAAATAAATTTGCTGGCTGGGTGTGGCGCACACCTGTCATCCCAGCTGCTCGGGAGGCTGAGGCAGGAGGATCGTGAGTTCAAAGCCAGCCTCAGCAAAAGGAGGCCCTGAGCAACTCAGTGAGACCCTGTCTCTAAATAAAATAGAAAATAGGGCTGGGGAGGTAGCTCAGTGGTTGAGTGCCCCTGCGTTCAATCCCCAGTACCCCAAAATTAATTAATTAATCAACTTGCCTGGGGGGTGGACATGGAGCATCCTGGAGGGCCAATAACTTCTGGGTGCTTGGGGAAAAGGCAGACCCTCCAGGGGCAGTGCCTGAACTTGACTGCAAGTTCAAAACACAACCACCAAACTCGGGTGTTTAATGACACGCAGGGGGCGTCTGTCGGTTGACACCCTCAAGGGCAGCTGGGACCTCTACAAGGCTACCTGAGACCTCCCTCGAGGGGCAGCACAGTCCCTGGGCAGAACCTGGAGCATCCATCTCCTAGTGGAGAAAGGCGAGCACCAGACTGCACCAGCCACGTGTCCAACAGCGACCCCTTGTGGACACGGAGAAGCACGACTAGCTCGTCTGCGGAGGAGACTTCTCTTCCTGGCCAACTGGCTACAGAGAAAGAAGTCTCCAGAGGGAGAAGGCGGACTCCCTGGCAAATCTGGCAGGTGGGAGTTTGAAGGACAAATTGGAAGAGACATGTGCTTCACCAGAGTGACAGCTTAGTGGTCAATAAACCTATGAAAATAACCCAACATCACTAGTCCTCAGAGAAATGGAAGCTAGAATCAATGAGATAGCACCGCAGGTCCTGCAGAATGCACAGAAGAGAAGAACGGAGAGCAGGTGCCAGGAAGGAGTCGGAGCCACCGGGACCTCCTACCCACTGGCGGGAAGGCGGACTGGTCCCACCACTTTGGAAGTCTGTTTGGCAGTGGCTTAGGAAGCTGAGCTCATAGGTCGTGAGCTGATCACTTCACGGCTGGATTTTATCACACGTCAATGCATAGAAATGTCTAGGCATTTTCTCCAAAAGAGCTGCCCAAGAATATTCATCGTGCCCCTACTCAGAAATGCCTAACACTCGAATCCATCTGATTACCCATCAAGAGGGGAAGAGATAAATTGTCATATCACATAATGAGAACTCGTGTGCCCACTCTTGGGCTCTCTCTCTCTCTCTCTCTCCCTCTCTCTCTCCCTCTCTCTCTCTCTCTCTCTCTCTCTCTCTCTCTTCCTGCACGCACACACAAGGGAAAGGCAGGTCCCTGTGAGCACACAGCAATAATGCAGCCATCTGCCAGCCAGAGTCGACACCAGAAAGCAAGCCCTGGCCCCTTGACCTTGGACTTCCAGCCTCCAGAACCATGGGAACAACCCCGCCTCTGGTCTCGTCACGGCAGCCCGAGTTGAGTAAGATGAGGGCACGTGACATTCTCTCCAGCAACGCCTGCCCTCTCCTGTGTGGAACATAGACTTTGACACCCACAGGAGCGAGCCAGGGAAAGGAGCGTCCGGGCCTCCTCTGCCTCCCCCGAGCTGGCACCTGGGTGACTTGCCATGCCTGTTTCTGTGCCCACCAGGCTGCTCAGAAGAGCAAGGCTGTGAAGTGTGCCATGCTGTGTGGCTCGTGGGGCTGAGTAGGGGACTGCCCTGCCTTGCTCCATGGACCTGCAGCCTCCCTGCCCCCTGGGTGCTCAGGAATGGTGAAGGATGGTCCCCCTGCTCGGACCACAGCATCAGATGCCCCTGGTGAAGCAGCTTCCTGCTGTCAAACTGAGGATCTTGGTGGTTCAGGAGGACGTGGGGAGCTGGGAACGAGTGGCACAGCCGTCCCTCTGTCCTGACTGCAGACACTGTGGCATGTCCAGCTCAGAATGCTCCCCAGAGTCCCACTGACCCAGGTCAGCAGGTCCCAGGGGTTGATGTGCCCACACTCTCCTGCCTGACCCACATGTCTGCCCCTAGCAGGTGTGCGCACCGGGCAGCAGGCACTTATGGGCTGCTCACCTGTGAGGAAGGAGGCTGTTCTTCTCTGGGGCCTTGGACGCAGAGGTTTCCAGGGCGGCTGATTACCTGACAGGCAGCAGCATGTCACCTACTGGCCTTTTAGCTCTGCTAATAAAGCATTTTCCGAGTCCCTTGACCTTCTCTTGTGATTTCTTGGCCGACGCAGGTTTCGCACAAGGAGAAAGTTCCACAAAGGTTGCTTAAGGCAGGGTTCAGCCCTCGGAGCACCCAGCTCCTCACCTGGCTGGGAACAAGGCCCTCAGGGAACCAGGCACCTGAGAGAAGGTGAGGGCTCCCTGCTGTTGGTCCTGAAGGCCCAGCAGGGCGTGCAAAGAACGGCACACAGCTTGCAGGTCCCCCTAAGAGCTAACTGAAGTACTCTCACATGTGCCAGAGGAATTATTCAAACATAAGTTTTATTTAAATGATAGAGATTAATTTCTCAAGCCAGATCGTTGGAATTTAGTGGGGGTATTTTTATTTTAAAATAGGTGCCTTCTCACCACTCCGTTAGCTGATCGATGGTGCCAACTTGCTGGGAGTGACATCTTTCCCAGGATATAGAACTTTCAATGCTAAATCCAGGACAGTGAGTCACTCTGTGAATGATTCGGTCCTGTTCCAGACCCTGAGGACAAATCCATGAACAACAGCCACAGCCCTGTCCTCCACAGAGCTGACTCTCTAATGGGGAGAAAAGAAGAAACAATAAGCAAACCAAATAGTTACCAGTGGTAAGTGTTATGGGGACAAGAAAGATAAACAGCAGTAAGATCATCCAGGAAGCTTTCTCTGGAAGATGGCAAGTGTTTGGTCTCTGGCAGAGATGCATGTGTGCCATCTGAGAGAAAAGGCCATGCAAGCAAATGTGATGGCATGTGCAAAGGCCCTGGGGCAGTGTGGCCTTTTGTGCAAGAAGTCAGAGGGCAGTTCTTGTGGTTGAAGCTTGCATATGCACTTGTACAGATGGGACTATGTTTGCTGGGGGGCAATGAGAGGAGATGAGGTTAAGGCAGGAGAGGCAAGCAAAGTTCAGACCATGCAGAAACTCCAGACCAACCTAAGGGTCTGGTGTTTACACTCAGTGCAATAGGAAGGATGGGCCCTGAAGCTCTGCTTCCTGACTCCTCCAATCAAATCCATGACTCATGGCCTCCCAGCCTCCCTTCTTTGGAGAAGGTGCCTTCCTGGGCTATCTATGTGCCACTAAATTCAGCAATAGCTGCCCTCTCCACAGCTTCTGTGGTGAAGCATCCGTGAGGCTCTCTGGCCCACTGCAGTTGTCCTGGGTGGACTAATAGGTCACATCTCACTGGTGGTCCTCCTGCTACAGAGAACGGGGACGCTGTCATCCCACATCCACGCAGAGGGCAAGATGAGTTTGGAGTTCTTTCCCTCAACATCACTCTGCTGCTCCTGCCTAAATCCCACGTTGCCAGGTTCCCAGTTGCTGCCCTGGGCTGGGAGGAGGAGCTGTTTGGGTTTGTGCTGAGTTTCAGCAGCACCACCTCAAAGCACCTCTGGCCCCCCGGAGGGCTGGAACCCCCAGGCCTCAGCCTCCAGGGCCACGTCTGCCGAGGCCAAGACCTGGGCGGGCTGCTTCCCGGCCGCCCTCTCCTCCAGCCGGCTGCGAACCCTGCCTCTCCTCTGAGTGCTGGACATCTCTCTTCTCTTCTCCTCCTGGGAAAAGCTGCACGGTTGATCCTACTGCTTTGCTGCCATGCTGCACCGAGGATTCTATGTGGGTACCGGGAGGCGGGCAGGTCCACAGCAGCTCAGCCCGCGGTGCCTCTGAAGTCCTCCATGATCTGCTCGTTCTTTAGGAAAATACTTCCATGACAAGTTTTTTAGGTATTGGAATTAATCAATTTAAACAGGGCACAGGCACAAGAGGTAAGGCACGTCCTGATGGGCAGCTCAGAGGACCTGCACACTGGACAGCCTTGGAGCCAGCGCCCAGGTTAAGAAATAGGACCCAGTTGTCCCTGAATGGTTCCAGGACCCCCGCATCCACCCACGCTGCAGACACTGAGGTCCTTCTGTACATCGGCAGAGAACCTGCCTGCACACTCCTGTGACTTTAAGTCCTCTGGAGATGACTTATATTCCCTAAGGCGACGCAAGAGCTGGGGAAAGAGTTGCTACTCTGCATTGTTCAGGGGAGGGTGGTCTCTTCCCGGCGGGCACCAGGTTTACCCCACTGCTTTTAATCTATGGCTGATTGAATTGGGGGACGGGGACCCACAAAGGGCTGGATGGACTATCGGTAACCTATAAGCCCCTCTTTGCAAGTCATGCCACTCAATGCCCCCAAAGATAATGGCCGTCCTAGCTGTAGACCCACACACTAGTGTCGCCTGTTCTTGGTTTTGATGAAATGGAAGCCTCCAGAACATTCTTTCTTTTTCTTTTTCTTTTCTTTTTTTTCTTTTTGGTACAGGGATTGAACCCAGGGGTGCTTCACCACCGAGTCACATCACCAACCCTTTTTTATATTTTTCTATTTTATTTTGAGACCAGGCCTCACTGAGTTGTTTAGGGTCTTGCTAAGTTGCTGAGGCTGGCCTCCAACTTGTGATCCTCCTGCCTCAGCCTCCTGAGCCACTGGGGCGACAGGCCATCACTTCCGGCCAGAACCTTCTCCTTGTGTCTCGGCCGTTCGCTCTGCGTGGTGTCTGTGAGGGTTAGCCATGCTCTTGGGCATGGGGTAGAGTCCTCGTTTTATCCCTGCATACTATGGGACCACAAATCGTGTGTCCCATCTCCCATGCGGGGCAGCAGAGGCCGTTGCAGATGCTCCTGGTACGAATAAGCGGTGGACTTCTGTACGTGCTGGCGTTGGACGCAGGCCTGGAACAGGAACCCCTGTGGGCAGGTGCCTCCAGGGTTCCTTGCTGAGACCCTTTGTGCCCACTAATGATGGTCTCCCAGCCACCACTGTTATCAGCTTCCTGTCCGCATTCGCTCCTATCTCCCCAATGCCTGGTGTATAATAGATGCTCAATAAATGCTGGTTGAATAAACAAAGGCATGAATGGAGGAGCACGGATGGAACACAGCCCAGATGGCAGACTCTGGCCTGACTCCATGTCCCCACCTGTCCCCCCACACCTGGGGAGCAGGGCAGAGGGGGACCTGAGGCGGGGTGACGCCAGCCCCGCCTGTGAGCCAGAGGCTGGGGCCGCAGCTGACTGTCTCCAGCCTGGGCACGTCCCCGGTGCAGTGGCCTCCACCTGTCCAGGGGCCTCCTGAGTCTGGAAATCACCAAAACACGTGACCTTCAGTCTCAGGAGCCTGGGCCTCCAGGAAACGCGTTCCTCTGCCTAACGGGAGGTTGGGAGGCCCGGAGAGGCGCGGCCTTCCCAGGATCCTACCAGTTCCAGAAACGTGGGCAACGCGGACAGGCTCTGGGAGAGGCGCGTCCACACAGCCGCCAAGGCAGGGCCTCCAGGCGCCTCCCGGACGCGGGCTTCCGGCCGCAGGGAAGGCCCTGCCCAGCGCCCGCCCGTCCCGTCTGCCTGACTTGAGGGTTAGTTTCATTTTTTCTGTTTTTTCTGTTTTTCTCTGACTGTCAGGTTGCTAAGGACGCTGTGCCTGCAATACAGAGCAAAGTCCCCAAGTGTCTCATCCCCGATCTGCTGCTGCTGCTGCGTCCTCAAGGAAGCGTGTGCGAGAGAGAGAGAGAGAGAGAGAGAGAGAGAGAGCGCTGAGGAGGTAGGAAAAGCAGGCAAAGCCAAGAGCAAGACTCATGGAAAGAGGGACGAGAACAGAGAATAAAGGAGAAAAAATGAGACAGAGGAGCAAAAGAGCCCGTGTGGGGGAGGGGGAGCCTGAGAGAGAAGAAAGAGGGAAAGACACTGAACAGGACAGAAGAGAGGGGGAAGGGTAAGTTTTGGGGAAGAGGAAACCAGAGAGGTAAGAGAAGACCAAGAAAAGAAAGGAGGCAGGTATGATGGCCAGACTCGGAGGGCTGGCGGCTGGGGAGGCTGAGGCAGGAGGATTGCAAGTTGGAGGCCAGCCTCACTGACTTCATAAGGCCCTCAGTGACTCAGCAAGACCCTGTCTCTAAATAAAATATAAAAAGGGCTGGGATGTGGCTCAGTGGTCGGGGCCCCTGAGTTCGATCCTCGGTACCCACCCCCCAAAAAAAACATAAGGCATAAATGTGAGCGCACGTAGGCATGTATACACGCATGTGTGCGTGTAAACACGTGTCCACATGGGCACGCGCTGTGTTCCTGAGCGTTACGACCCTGTCTGCATTTTGAAGAACGCAGTTTTGAAACAAAAAGAAAAACATAATGAAGAAACTTGCTTCTATTAACCCGGGTGCTGGTGAAGGCCTTCGGCTGGGTGGCCACACCAGGGCCCACTCTCCTGGTACCAGCCAGGCTGATGCCAGGCCCAGGAGCCCACCAAGAGCCTGGGCAGGCGTCTCACCTTGGATAACTGCACCCGGCTTCTGCAGGAATCTGTCCGAGCCTTTTTCAAACTATGTATACAGTCAGCATCTACCTAACGGGGGAAGAGGGAGGGCGGGAAGGAGATTTCAGTGGCATGAGGCTGACCATTGTCCTAAGATGGCTTGAAGGGAAACAGGGCAGTTTGGAGGCACATGGTCTGTGTTGAAAGCAAGCTGTGGCCCAGGGACACTGGGAGGCTTCCTAACTGGCCGCTCATTTAATCCTCCCTAACCCCCCGCCGGGAAGGGACCTGCAGGTCAGGGATCAGCAGAACGTGTCTGGCTGCGGGAACCAGGCTCAGAGAGGTCAGGACAGTTGCCCAAGGTCACACAGCCTGTGTGGAGAGGGTGTGAAACCTGGTCTGTCCTGGCCAAGCCCAGGGCCCTTCACAAGTGGCCAGCTCTTCCCTGATCGCCCAGGGTCACTTCAAGCCACCACGTCCTGGTAACCTCCTGGTGGGAGCCCACGTGCCAGGTGCAGAGCGCCAGCTCAGGTGGCCCGCCCCTCCCCGGGGTGGCCGCCCTCCTCTGTCCCACACTCCCGCAGGTGGCCGTCCTGGAGTGGCAAAGTCGGTGAAGGAAGGTGGACATGGATGGGGTGTCTGGACTGAGAGCCCGTGAAATAGCCCAGAAGCCTCGGGACTTTCATAAAAAGCAATTTCCGAGCGCGCGGGGGGCAGGACGTTTTCCATTCCTTTTCTTTGCTCTTGATGAAAACACGCGACCATCCACAGGCGGGAAGCCGACACTGATGGCTGCGCAGCGGGGGGTCGCGCCTGCGCACAGCGTGCGCCTGGGGCCTCTGCAGGGGCGGCCTTCCCCTCCGGCCTCCGGTCCCCATCGCGGACCGGCTCAGAGGACCCAAGCTCCGCTGGGCAGGAGGAGGAGGCGGGCCGCGGTGCCCCCCTCGGGCTCATCACCTGCGCTTCACCTTGTCCCAGGCTCTGGCTTCTGCAAAAGATGGTTCCTCAAAAGAAGCTAGTGTGACAGACTCGGGGAGAAGGGAACAGGACTGAATGCCCCGCTGTGTGACCTTCAGCTAATGACTTAGCGTCTCTGTTTCTTCTACCCGGTGGGAATAGGAACTGTTCTACCACAGTCCCTGTTACAGCGACAGGGAATGAGGGCAGAGGCAGCCCAGGACGCTGTGACCGGCCCAGGATGCCACCAGATGGGTTAAGCCGACTGCCATTTGTGAGGGTGACGGGAAGCTCCGCTGGGCTGATGCTGCTGAGATTTAAGGGGAGCTGGAGGAGCGACGGGACAGCTCAGGAGGAGAGGGGCTCCCAGGCTGGTCCTGCCTTGAGCTCCTGGGGGCCCAGAGAGCAGGGCCAGCGCCCCAGCGTGTGACCTCTGCCCTTTCCCACGCGCTGTGCCGTCTGTGGTCGTGAAATTCTCACCACTGGGGACGAGGGCCACACTGCCGTTTGGCGCTGACTGGTGACTGTGGCCTCCTGGTGGCTCTTCAGGCTCCACCCTGCAGAGCTGGGTCCTCAGCTGGTGACCCAGGGGGGCTGGTGGCACTGCCCAGGCCCTTCCACGGAGGTGCCCAGCACTTTGCTGAGCCTCACAGGGGCCTTGGTGCTAAATAAATGCACGGCTGACGTGCGAGGGGGTTGGGGACTTGGTGCTCAAGGTGGAAGAGGGAGGGGTGGGTCCCAGGGATCCGCAGCCTGGCGACCTGGGTTCAGATCCTAATCCGCCGCTCTCCAGTCCTGGGTCCTCGCACGACTCCCTGCGTCCTCCGCGACACGCTGACGCCGTCCCCGGGGTGGGTACAGTCGATGACGGCACCGCCTCTCTCCCGGGCTCCGGATGATCAGGTGGGATTGTGTGGGAAGCACCGTGCCAGACGCTTCAACTGTGAGGGTTGAAGTTCACGGACAACCGACCGTGTGGATCCCAGGGTTTCCCGTCTGCAGAGTCAGCCAACCTCAGACCAAAAATACTCAAAATAAAGAAAGTTCCAGAAAGTTCCAAAGAGCAAACCTTGAAGGCACACCAAGGCAGTGCTGCGTGGGACCCCCCTGCTCACCCTCCTGGGCTCTCAGGCCTCAGCCTCCCGTGCTGGCCTGGCCTCCGGGTGCTGGGTTGTCTGGCCCCGGGACAGCTGCGTCCGTCCTGGACACATACAGACGTCCTTTCTTGCCCTTGTTCCCTGAACGACACAGCACAGCAACCGCGGACCCAGCTGTAGACTGTGCGAGGGGTTTTCCGTCCTCTAGAGAAGCCATCAAGTCCAAGGAGGCTCGTGTGGCTACAGGCTCCACGTTACGTGAGCAGCTTGCTCGCTCCGTCTTGCTGTGGTGAGGGGTGGTGGCTGGGACCGTGTCCCTGGGAGACACCGCGGGAACTGTCTGCATTCATTGAGCATCTACAGTGTACCAGGCACTGGGCTAGACTCTGAGCACCCCACGATGAGCCAGACGGACAGGCAACCACCAGGGCTCACAGCCCAGACTCAGGCAGAGGATGAACAAGCAGGTGGGCAGAGACCAGGTCCCTTCAGGGGTGACCTTCCCTCTGAGCAGCCTGGGGGGCCGAGGGCCAGGAGTGGGGCTGGGCTGTCCATCACGAGAAGGTTCCTTCCCTCCCCGAACCCCAAACTCTTTGTGAACTGAAGGCTGCAGATTTCAGCCAACCCATCACTATCGGGGAAGGGAGTTGTGTTCCAGAAATTTCCAGATGATTCCCCAACTTCACACCTGGACCCGGCCCTGGGCCTCTCTGAGAACACCCGTCGGGGGCCCTGACCGGGAGCTCACGAGCCCGAAGAACAAATTTGAAAGGGAAACGAACAAATTATCCTGATAATTTGTTTAAGAAAGGTGGGGGGGGGAGTCACCCAAGAAAAATGATCGCCAGGAAGACGGCGGCTCCTAATGAATGTGCGGATAATGAAATAAACCCGTTTAGGCCACGCTTGGCCCTGATCCTCCCAGGCCTAGATTAAAAAATGGAACATCTGTGATGATTTAATTTACATCTTAATAACAAACAGGCCTCGAGAAACCCGCGGATAAATGCCTTTTATTGCCGGCGTATCTTTTGCACTGCAGCTTGAATGAAAACTCTGGTAATTAATTGTTTTAAGCGATTCTATTAAAAAGTGTCTGCAAGTGTTGCGTGCCGAATGTTTATGCGACCGGGCTGGCGACAGGAATACAGACGAGCCCGGAGAGCAGGCCGGAGCCAGCACCTCCGATTCACTCACCCCCACCCTCTGCCGGGGAGACACCCCGTCCTTTTATCTATTTAGTTTTTCAGAAGAGATCGGTGGGAGGACTGCTCACCTCTCCTCCATCTTCCCCCCAAATCTCTGCTGTCAGCCTCGGATGGATGGAAGGACGGGTGGTGACCTCCCGGCTCTGAGGTTTACTGGCTATGCTCCTCCACGCCCAGCCAGGGAGGGTCCCAAGTTGCTTCCTGTCGCTCACTCTCTTGCTTCCTTGTCTGGAAAATGGGAGTAATACTCCAACCCATCCATCATGGGTTCCAGCCACTGGGAACCTCTGGATCGTCCTCAGATGCAGATTGTCAGGGGCTGAGTTGGGCCAACTGGTTTCCTGGACTTGGCATCTCTGATGTGCCAGGCCATGAGGGGGACCGTGGCTTCTGCCCTGTGTGGACCCTCCCTGGGTGACTACAGTCGGTACTGTGTGGTGCTGGGCTACCTCCGGGTCTCAGCCAGGATGTGCGTTAGCTCCCCTGGGGGCTCCCCCAGCCTGCCGGGCTCTCCAGCCCTCCAGGTGCGGATTTCATCAGCGGGGGCGGGAAGGGCCCAGCCGGCAGTGTGTTTCCAAGCTTCCCAGGGCGGGGGTGCTCCCCACAGCAGCTGGGAGCCAAGCCGCTCAGTGGCACAGAGGGAAGAAATAGGGTCTCTGGAGGGAGAACCTGAGGAGCAATCAGGGACGGCTTCCTGGAGGTGGTGATGTTCCTTTGTGCCCGTGCCGGAAAAGCATTCCAAGCAGAGGGAACAGCACGTGCAGAGTGTGCCAGGAGAGGGAGGCGGTGGGGAGGCTGACCAGCTGGAGAAGCGAGTGCACCTGCCCAGGAGAGGGGCAGGGCCAGGACACAGGGCACATGCCCGTGATGTGGGATGGACTCGGGTTAGACGGCAGAGGTGCCCCTGGGGAAGCTCCCGTGGCATCCCAGAGAGCCGTGGTGTGGCCAGGCTGCCTCCCCAGAGGGGCCCCAACCCGGCCCGGCTCCCGGAGCACGGGGGCACCAGACCTGGGGAGGGAAGGGTCTGGGTCCCGGATGGTGGTCACAGCCCTTGATGGTCCTGGCCTCTCACCCAACTTGGGGCGTCTGTGTGAGGACCCCCACTCACGTCTGAGTCCTAGACCCGGCACCCACCTGAGCGCTTCCAGACCTGCTAAGTCTGAAGAGCGGGGAGGATCGGTCGGTGCGCTCGGGGTTCATCGCCTGGCCTCCGGTTCCACCTGAATTTCTTGCTTCTGAATATCTTTCAATTCTATTTTCACTTCAAGACTAGTCCTGCTGGGTGCGCTGGCCCATGTCTGTCATCCCAGCGGCTCCAGAGGCTGAGGCAGGAGGATAGGGAGTTCAAGGCCAGCCTCAGCCAAAGTGAGGCCCTGAGCAACTCAGTGAGACCCTGTCTCTAAATAAAATACAAAATAGGGCTGGGGAGGTGGCTCAGGAGTCAGTGCCCTGAGTTCAGTCCCTGGTACCCCCCAAAAGAAAAGAAAACTCGGGCCTCCTGTCAGCAGACTCGGCAGACGGGAACTGTATCTGCTTAACCAACCTGTTGGAGGAAGCTCGGCTCCGCGGGAATCTGAGAGGAAGGAAGCAAAGCGAGGAAAGAGTTCCCACCCATCCTTTAAACAGTATTTAGCCATGAAAGTGATTTGTCTGCAAAAACCAGAAGGTGGTGAGGAGCCCCCCACCCGCCCCCAACCCTAAGGGGAGCGCGGCGTGTCCTGGGAGCCACGGGGCACCAGGCGCCAAGCTCTTTCCAAAAGGCTCCGGCGGAGAGGGGCGCTCAGGAGGCGATGCTCCTGCAGCACTGAACAGGAACCCCGGGGGTGGCGACCTAAGTGTCCACCCAAGGGAGAAAGAGAGAGGCATGGTGGCTGACCCGAGAGAGGCCCTTACGCAGCCATCGCCGTGTTTGCAGAAAACATCTAAAAACAGAACAACACGTGGAAACGTGGTTGTAACGCAAGTGACCAGAGAGGAGAAAAGGTGCAGGATCGCAGCCCACGTGGTGTCAAGCGCCGAAGGAAAATAGGCGCTGGAGAGACTGAAAACGGCAAGGCACCCTCCAGTGACGTCGATGGCCACGGAAACTCAGGCTCCTCTCGGCGTCCTTTGTGGCTCCCCTCCCCCACCCCCAATTTTTTTAAATTAAAATCTCTTTTATTTTTATTCTTTGAAATTGTGATTCCCCTGAGCGCCAAGCCCTACAGCGCAGAGGTCGGCCTGGGGTGGGTCCTTGGTCCTCCCGACCACCAGCCTGTGCTTTGGGCAAATGGCCTCCTTCTCTGAGCCTCGGTTTCCTCATCTGTAAAATGGGTCTAATCTTCCTCATAGACCACCGTGGGGAAATCAGAGCTGAAAGAAGGTGTCAGATCCCCGGGCCAGCCTGAGCGTTGGTCAGCAGGTAACACCTGATCCCAGACTTACCATTTTCTAAAATTAGAGGTTCCTCATGTGCCATCTGGCTTTCTGTTACTGTAACAGTACCCAAGTTAATCAACTTATAAAGACCGGAGGTTCATGTGGCTTGGAGGTGTGGAGGCTGCAGTGCATGCTCAGTTGGTCCTGTTGCACATCAGGCTGGGCAGCCTGTGGAGGAACAAGCGGGTCTCCAGTCTGTAGCCAGGGTGTGAAAGAGGGCAGTAGGGAGGGCATGGTCCGCACACCTGCCATCCAGGCAGCTCGGGAGGCTGGGGCAGGAGGATTGCAAGTTGTAGGCCAGCCTCAGCAACTTAGCGAGAACTTGTCTCAGAATAAAAAATTTAAAAAGGGCTGGGGAACAGGGCTCAATGGTAGGAAGCCCTTGGGTTCAATCCCCAGAACCACAAAAATAGAAATAAATAAGGACCAGGGTCCCCAAAGGGCACAACCCCTATGACCTGAGACCTCCCAATAGGCTCCACCTCTTAAAGGGCCCTCCACCTCCCCAGAGCTGCAGGGTTGGGACCAAGCCTATGATCAGAGCCTTTGGGGTCCTTAGCCAAACATAGCACTCATTCAATTTTGTGCATTAAAAAAATAATAATAATAGCAGATCTTTCTTAAATATCCACGGACTAGTGAAGGGAGCCCCGGAGCCGGGGGTCCACGCCCAGCTCCTCAGGCCTCCCTGCATGCCCAGGAGGGTCCCTCTCCTCCCGCAGCCCTGGGCCCCAGCCTGGTGGCTTTAAGAAGCCCTCTGAGCGGGGGCCTGGGGCAGGAGGCCAGGTGGGCATGCAGGGTCAGGTGGGAGCACTCCAGGGGTCAGAGGTCAGACCAGCAAGCCAAAACCAGGACCCTCAGTTTCCTGATCTGAGAAATGGGCACGGGGATCTAGGCTGGCCTTCCCCAGCCTTGACGCCCTGAATTCAAGTCTTGTGCCCCGAGACCAGCCCTTCCTAAAGAAGTGGGTCATTACTAACCGACTCTGATGGTTGGGGGGACCAACAATCGAGAGTCACCGTTGTTTTGTGTTAACGATCATGACCAGGGACCTGGGAGAAGGTAAGAGTGAGGACGTCGAGGTGACCCCACCCACGTCTGTGGACCAGGGTGTGGACCAGGCTGCGTTCTCCACGCTGAGTCGAGTCGGGACTGGGCAGGTGGAGGCCCGAGCCTTTGAGGAGGAAGATAAGAAACCACAGTGATCTCCTCGAAGGGGACGTTTTTATTTTTTTCCTGGAGTTTGACAGGAAATGAAGGAGGCTATGGGGGAGAAGGGAAAAGAGCTGGTGGAAGGTGGGAGGGTGGTGGTTTTCAACAGGGTCCTCTGGAGGAGAAGGGGACACTTGAGCAGCACCTTCAATGAGGAGAGGGGTGGTCATGCCACTGTGGTTCTGCAGAGGGACAGAGCCTGTGCAAAGGCCCTGAGGCAGGCGCGTGCTGGCTTGTGGGAGGGCGGAAGCCGGAGCTGGAGGAGGGAGAGCAGGAGAGTGGAAAGGACGGGGACAGAGTGGTCCCAGGGTCTCTGTAAGGGTGTCGTCAGCCAATGTCCTGGGGGACTCTAACTCGAGGTCTATTAATAATGTCCCCTAGCCATCTTTGACCCCCACGTGTATCGGTGAAGTGCAGCCGCACCAAAGCCCAGGTGGGCCGAGAAGCCTCCCTCCTCCGAACCTTCACAGGGTCCCTCAGTAGAGCCCCCGTGTCCTGCAGGACCTGGGTCCTTGGTCCCCATTAACAGAGCAAATCGAGGCTCAGTCTGCTGAGGTCTCCTGTGCACGACCTCACGCCCAGCACCAGGGAGACGGTGCACGCAGGCCCGTGGCTCCAATGCCGGCCGGCCATGCACGCTGGGCACCCGCCTCCAGGGAGGCTGAGGCTCAATGGGGGGCAGGCGAGGAGGCAGGTGAGGGAGAAGCTGAAGGAACTTCCCTCCTCTCCCTGACGTCTCTCTGGGACACTCAAAGGCATCTGGGAAAATCAAAGTGCTCCAGGACTTTACTCAGTGGGAAGCAGAGGTGCCAGCGTCATTAGCCCAAGAGGTGGCACGGGCTCAGGGTCCGAGCTGGTTCCCCAGCGTTTCTATGAGCAGCAGGAACGGGGATTCAGACAGCATCGTGGAGGAACTTACCGTAAGGTCTGGAGGAAGGCAGGTCGCCAAGGAGAATTTGGAGGACTTTGGAGAGAATTTGTTCTCTCCAAATTCCACCACGCATGAGGCCCAAGAAGCTCTGGGGCGGGACGTGGCCTCCTTCCATCCTCCACCGGCCTCTAGCCACCTCCCCAAGTGCTCCCCCACAGGCAGCCCCGTCCCTCATGAAGCCACTGCCCTGTACCCAGGCCTGCCGCACACCACGTCCCCAGCTCAGCCTGTGAGCATCGTCCATTGGCCGAGTGGTCACCAGATCCCCCCACTAGACATATCCTCAGATCCAGGGTCCTGGTGAGTTTTCCCCCTTTACCTGAAAATGTTCCTTGTGAGTGGATTTATAGCCAATGGAAATCTCCTTTCCATTTTCTGGGGTAACTGTGAAAGTTTTCTCTCTCAAGTTGAAGTTAAGATTTGCTGGAGAGAAAAGTTTCTTCCCACATCACGCAGAGAAGCCGGGCAGGGGGCGCACGCCTGTCATCCCAGCGGCTCCGGAGGCTGAGGCCGGAGGATCGTGAGTTCAAAGCCAGCCTCCATGAAAGTGAGGCCCTGAGCAACTCAGTGAGACCCTATCTCTAAATAAAATACAAAACAGGGCTGGGGATGTGGCTCAGGGGTCGACTGTCCCTGAGTTCAATCCCGGGACCCCCAAAAATAATGCAGAAAGGAGACCAAGAAGCAGAAAGAAAGAAAAGAATCCGTGGGGTTTGGAGCGGAGGTCCGGGCACTCTGCAGCCATTTGGCATCTGGCACAGCTGAGTTTCCAAGAGTTGGCACAACGGACATCAGAGAGGCCGGGTGTAAATCAAAGTTCCTTTAAATTTCACCAGAAAGATGTGCGTCCCACGGTCTCCACTCCACAGGCCCATAAAAGATATGTGGTCGCCTTTGGCAGGAGAGGCAGAAAGAAGCAATTTAGGATCTTAAAAGATAAAAGATAATAAAAGTAATTAAGATAATTAACCACCCTGAAGAGAGAAGAATTTACTGCTGTAAATTTTGCATTTTGTTTCCGTTTGCAATGTCCCAGCTGCCGCGCTGCTTAATACACAGCGCACCGAGCGGCTGAGTCTCCGCGTCAAAACGCGGATCGGAAGACGGTGCTGCGGGCACGGGCGGAGGGACAAGGACCGGCACCGAGACGGCCACTTCAGAAAGGGGCTGGTCAGTGCGAGGTGGGCGGGGCCGACGGAGGCCGTGGGCCGGAGTCCCGAGCGGTCATCCCGAGCGAGGTCGCGCAGCCATGCAGGGGTCTCCCGGTGCCCGGGGTCCCTGTTGGGATCGGCCCTCGCCGTCTCCTTCCTGGGCTGCTGGTGGGTCCACTCTGACCATCTCCGAAGGTCGGGAAGAGATTGCTGCGGGTCCCATAGGACGGGGTCCTCCTGCATGTGGCCTCTCGGGCTCCCCAGGGTCCCTGGGGTGAATCCTAATTCCTCGTCTGCCATGCGAGGCTCTGCGGTCCTGGGCATGGGTCCCCTATGCACGCTGGCCCTTCACCCTTCTGGCTGCCTGGACATCAGGCACCGTTAATTCTGCCTCGTGGATGGCACGTTTCTCGCCTGAACCTCCGCACGTGAACCAGCTGTCAGACTCTTATTCGTGCTCAAGAGCCAGGACCTGGTAGAACATGCCCCAGGCAGAGTCCCTACCCCCAGGACCCTCAGGGCAACTCCACCCTGCTGTGTCACACTGACCCCACCTGCCTGGTAAGGTTTTTCCTATGGCAGGACTTGGTGGGGCCCTCTTGTCCCCACGTTTAGTTGAGCAGCTATTTAGTCCTAGCGTGTGCCAGCTCCCACACGCTATGGATTTAAAAACGCATTCATGTGTCATCACCAGAATCTATTTATTGAGCACCTGTTATATTCCTGTCACTGTCCCAGGCTCTCACAGCTGTCCTGGCCACAGAGGCAGTAGTCTGTCTGTGACATTGGCTACCCTGAGTATCTCCCCTCTCCACACATGGGAGACTTTCAGCTTCGGTGTGTGCAAGAGCATGCACACACACACACACACACACATGCATGCACGCACTGTCTACAACTGTGTAGGGTCAGGGTTTATGACATTGAGACCTGCAGATCTTGCAACAAACATATACTGTGCACCAACTGTTTGTCAAGCACCCCGTTTGTGAAGAGAGACTCATCTCCTGAATCTTTATGCCAAATCCTGACCCAGCACGGGGCTCCTGGTCTGTTTGTTGAATGGGTGGATGGATGGAGGGATGGATGAAGGAATGAATGGGTCTAGGAGGAGAATCTTGTGAGCAAATATATGAACAGACAGTCCTGAATTTCAAGGGTCCCACTTAGACCTTTTTCCTTTATGACGGTGTGAGAGCCACGTGTGTTGGGTAGAAACTGTACTCAGGACTTTGAATTGCGGTCTTTTCCCTGGGTGGGGACAGGTGGTTCCACCCCGTGCAGCTTCCAGACGGGCCAGGGATCACCAGGGGAGGCAAGCGAGTCCCTGCAGCGCCTTGTGCTGCCAGAGCTTCGTGCATTTTTGAAATGTGTGATTTTTGACTTAGAGTGGGATGACGGGGATACAGGGACATGTCCCCATCATATGCTAAGGAGCATCTATAACGAGACAGTCCTCAGCCAGAAGAGCAAGATGGAAGCCGATTCTCAGAAAGTGCTGCAGGATCCGCCAAAGAACTAAGAAGTGGCCCACCAGGCGCGGTGGCACATACCTGTAACCCCAGTGCCTCAGGAGGCTGAGGCAGGAGGATCGCAAGTGTGAGGCCAGCCTCAGCAATTTAGTGAGGGCCTATGCAACTTAGCAAACTCTGTCTCTAAATAAAAAATTCAAAGGTCTGGGGATGTGGCTCAGGGGTTAAGCCCCCCTGGGTTCAATCCAAAGTCCAAAAAGGAAGAAGAAATGGGGTGCTCAGGATGGAGGCAGTACTGGCCTCCCCAGCCTCCCCCAGCACACTCCATGCTCTCTGACCCTCTGGCCTTTACCTCCAAGTCCCCTCAGAGACCCAGCGGCCTCCCTCCAGTCTGCCCCACAGGGAGACGCCGACCCAAGGAGCCTTTGCAGTGCCATGTAAATCTGGGTCCCAGGGAGGCGGGCACCTCGGCTCTCTCGATAATTAGGCTTCAAGTGGCCCCAGTAAATCAGCAGCTAATCACCTCCCCAGCTCCGTCAGCTCAGCCCTCCGAGGCAACCAGCCCATTTCCCTGGCAGAATGGCCCATAAAAATCCCTGAAAGCACATGGATTTACTGTATTTATTTATTGGGATTTGGAGAAATATACCTGGTACCCGGAGGCCTTGGGATGCGGGAACATAATTTTGAAACGCAGATCGTTAAAATGAAAGAGAATTACAAGAAGAGTCGGCAGGCTGCGGCTCTCCCAGAGAGCAGAGAAGATGTCACTGTCATTAATTACTGGACTCAATGCCATGGACAGAAGCCACGTGAGGATGTCCCCAGAAGCGACTGACAAGGTCCCTGACCCATGTTCCAAGTCCCCAGCAGCCTGATTCAATCACCAGGTCTTGGAACTTGCTGTTCCCTCTGCCTGGCACTCCGTTCCCTGCAGGCTTGGCAGGGAGACTGGCCGATGGAGGGTTAGTTGTGAGATCGGGCAGCAGGACCTCCTGAGTGCCGCCCGGCCACCCTCCTGAAGGTCCCTGTCCAGGCACGCCACTCTCCCCTGCCTCTGAGTCCTCCACAGAAGGTTCTCACCACCCATCTCTGAAGACAGGGTCATCAGTTTGTGGACGTAGCTACTGTGTTTCCTCCCTGGAGGGTGGAAGCCTGGTCCCTCTCCATCACCCCTGTGTTCCAAGCTGAGCTCCAGCAGGTGCTTAGCAGGAGCTTGGGGACGACGGTGCTGCTGACTGAGTGCATGGCCAGGAGTGGCAGAGGCGGTGGGGGCCCTGGCTCTGGCTCTCCTCTCTTCTGCCTGCAGCCTAGAAATCACGGGTCCACTCTTTCTCAGGACACATGGGGAGACTAAGGTTCAGGGTGACCAGGGGCCACTCTGTGCACTTGAGGCAGGGCAGACACCAGAATCCAAGGGGCAGAGTGGAGAAAAGTGGAATGCGGAGTCCACCACTCTGGTTTGGGGCCTGGGCTCTGTCCCGTCACTTGACCTCTCAGACTGGGCAGATGGCTGGGGTACAGCATGGTGGGCGGGTGGAGGGAGGAGAGAAGGGGGTGAGTGGATGGGCAAAAGGATGGGTGGATGGACGGATGGATGGATGGAAGAATGGATAGAAGGATGGATGGATGGACAGATGGATGGAAGGATGGATGGATGGATGGATGGATGGATGGATGGATGGATGGATGAAATGATGGATGGATGGAAGGATGGATGAAAGGATGGATGGATGGATGGATGGATGGAAGGATGGATGGATGGATGGATGGGTGGTAGATGGACAGATGGATGGATGGATGGATGAAACGATGGATGGATGGAAGAATGGATGGAAGGATGGATGGATGGATGGAAGGATGGATGGATGGAAGGATGGATGGATGGATGGATGGAAGGATGGACGGAAGGATGGATGGAAGGATGGATGGATGGATGGATGGATGGATGGATGGAAGGATGGAAGGATGGATGGATGGATGGATGGATGGAAGGATGAAATGATGGATGGATGGAAGGATGAATGAAAGGATGGATGGAAGGATGGATGGATGGAAGAATGGATGAAATGATGGATGGATGGAAGAATGGATGGAAAGATGGATGGATGGAAGGAAGAATGGATGGATGGATGGAAGAAAGGATGGATGGAGGGATGGGTGGATGGATGGATGGAAGGATGGATGGATGGAAGGATGGATGGATAGATGGATGGAAGGATGGATGGATGGAAGGATGGGTTGATGGATAGGTGGATGGTGGATGGGTGGATGATGGATGGGTGAATGGGTGGGTGGATGGGTGGTTGGGTGGGTGAATGGAAGGAAGGAAGGATGGATGGATAGATGGATGGATGGATGGATGGGTGGATGGATGGGTGGATGGATGGTGGATGGATGGGTGAATGGAAGGAAGGAAGGATGGATGGATGGGTGGGTGGATGGTGGATGTGTGGAAGGTGGTTGGATGGATGGTGGATGGGTGGATGGGTGGATGGATGGATGGATGGGTGGGTGGATGGACAGATGGATGGATGGAAGAATGGATGGAAAGTTGGATGGATGGATGGATGGATGGAAGGATGGATGAAACGATGGATGGATGGAAGAATGGGTTGATGGATATGTGAATGGTGGGTGGGTGGATGGTGGATGGATGAATGGTGGGTGGATGGATGGATGGATGGATGGATAGTGGGAGGGTGGATGAATGGGTGGATAGTGTATGGATGGATGGATGGAAGGATGGGTGGATCGGTGGGTGGATGGGTGGGTGAATGGAAGGAAGGAAGGGCGTATGGATGGATGGATGGATGGTGGATGGGTGGATGGATGGATGGATGGGTGGGTGGGTGGATGGGTAGGTGAATGGATGGTTGGATGGATGGTGGGTGGGTGGATGGATGGATGGGTGGGTGAATGGATGGATGGTGGAGGGATGCATGGGTGGATGGTTGGTGGATGGAAGGTGGGTGGATGGAAGGAAGGAAGGATGGATGGGTAGATGGATGGGTGAATGGTGAATGGGTGAATGAATGGATGTATCAATGGATGAATGGTGAGGTGGATGGATGGATGGATGGATGGATGGGTGGATGGTGGATGGATCGATGGTGGATGGGTGGATGAATGAATGGATGGGTGGATGGAAGGAAGGATGGATGGATGGAAGGATGAGTAGATGGTGGATTAATGGATGAATGGTGGATGGGTGGATGGTGGATGAGCGAATGGATGGATGGATGGATGGTGGATGGACATATGGGCTGATGGATGGATGGATGGATGAGGTATGGAGAGCTGACGATCTTAATTGGTGAGTGGGTGGTGGAGGAAGCAGGTGCTGAGCTCACTCTGAAGCACTGCATTTCCCTCTAAAGATCCTTTCTAGCTCTGACTGGCAGTGGTCCCTCCTGTCCCTCGCTCCCCTCTGGGCATTTCCTGAGCAGACAGGTCTCAGGACTCCTGCTGGGTCTGCTGAGTGCGCGCCGTCTACAGAGAGGAAGAGGGAGATCGGCACAGAGGCGGGTCCTCTGGAGCCATGAGACCCAGAGGTGGTGGCTGAAATTCTCTAGGAACACATCCAGGCAGGCCCAGACCAGGGGACTCGCAAACTATGTGTTCTAGAATGTGCTTCCCCAGGGAAACCCGAGAGGAGGGAGTTGTGTTTGACTTTCTCTGCTGTGTGTCACAGAGTCCCTCCCGAGGTCCTTTCCCTGCCTGCTAGAGCTCCTCCCCATGGGAGCAGAGCCCCGGGAATACCAGCCTGGGGTCTGGACTGTGCTGGTCTGAGGGCTCCCTGGCCTCTTCTCTGCAGTCAGACAGACCTGGGAGCAGCTGGGCGACTCTGGACTCCATTCTCCCCCTGCCTCAGGGTCTGCCCTGGATGCTGGACATCTGGAGTCTGGAATGTTCTGCCAACAGATATTTCCTAAGAACCTACTGTGCACTGGGCACAAAGGAGGGACGCAGCAGGAATCAAGCTGCGAGGAAGAAATGAGGCGGACAGTGAAGGTCACGTGCTCTGCGCAGGCCAACATCAAGGGGTCGTGAGAGTCCCTACAGACCACCCTGCAGCAGGGTGACAATGGCCCGGCCTGAGCCAGGCTGCTCAGGGACCAGCTCAGCTCTCATGGGCACATCTCCCTGAAAACTCTGGTTTTTAGGGACAAAATATGATCTTGTAGAATTGGTGCCAGGGCCAGCCTGGGTCTCAGACCACCTTTCCCTTCTTACTGTGTGACCGCAGATGAGTCACTCAACCTCTCTGTGCCATAATGCCCAACCTGCCAATGCCTACATTGGCTTAGGCCAGTAATTCTCCACTTTTATAAGTAAGGTTTGCTCTTTCCTTTATTTCTCGTATTTTATAGATGATTGGCAAGCATTTATACATGGCACTGCAGAGAAGCAATGTCAACCCTGCAAGCAAGCGCTCTATGTCACCATTTCACAGTTCAAAAAACTGAGGAGGCTGAAGAACTGAAGGTCAATGGCTCACGGGCAGAGCCCACAGTCAGGTCCTGTCCGCCGACACCAGAGCTGCACCGTTAAGCGTTTCACGTGCCGCATGAGTCCTTGCAGTTAAGCTTGCTGCTATCTGTCCATTACCACAGGACGTGGCTTTGAACCCCCGTCCACGCTCCCTAATGCCTGGGGCCACCCCTCTGTGACTTTCCCCACCAGTCAGCAGCAGCATGGGCTCCAGCCTGAGGCGCCCCACGTCCATCCCCTCTGCTTGGACATGGAGGTTGCGTCTGAACGAGAATCGTTTTAAGGGCAAAGTCTTGTTCAGGGCTTCCCGGGGCTGGGGCAGGGCAGGGGCAGTGGGCTTGTTAGGGTTGTTCTTCCGGGATTGTTACTTATGACACAGCGTAAGTGGTGACAAGAGCAACAGCGGGTGAGCGCCCTGCGTGTTCCTCCTCAGAACAACAGCAGCACAGTGGGTATGTTCGGAACCAGAACTGGGAGACACCTGGGCCTCCGGATCTTCCTCTTCTCCTCTCCACCCTCCTGCCTGGAAACCAGCGCCCAGCCCAGGACCCCAGCTCCCTAGGGCATTAGCCTCTCTGCTCCAGTTCCCAGTGGAATGCCCATCAGCAGAGGCAGCTCCTTCCATGTGCTCTGGAATCCTTACCCTGAAATCTCACGAAAGAGGAGCTTAAAAGTGGGATTCAGTTCCTAAAAGGGGATCCTCTTACACACGATGGCCTTTCATCCACTGGACAACTTTGGACAAGTCACTTGATCTCTGGCACCTCAGTCTCCTCATCTGGAATATGGAAGTCCTAAGAATGATTTCCCTGTGGTCCTGGGGGCCAGCTGCCCATCTCAGCTACTCGAAGCCTCAGTTTATTTGCCTGTAAAATGGGTTCCTGATGATAACATGACTCATGGAGTTACTTTGAGCTTTCAATACAGTCTAGAAAGGTGAGGTCACCAAACAATTTTTCTTATGTATTTTCAGTTTTGCAGGCCGGGTGGCCTCAGTGATAGCTACTCAACTGGGCCACGGGTGTGACCAAAGTAGCAGTCCAAGAGTCTAAGGACTGGGCGGGGAGGGGAGGGCGTGTTCCAGTGCAGCCGTATTTCCGGTTGGGCTGGGGGCAGGGTGCTTGCTAGCATGCTCGGGGTTGCGTCCCCAGCTCTGCAAAAAAATGACAGTAATAAAATCATATGTTCATGTGGACACTTAGATTTAAGTTTCCTAAATTTCCACGCCTTCTGAATATTATTCTTCTTTTAGTTTTTTTGATGCTTCAGAAATGCGTGGAGTGGCTCTCGCTACGAGGACAGTTGGCGGAGGTTGTGTGAGACCTGGGACCCCACACAGGGGCCACTCTGTCCCTGGCCCCCGTCAACATCATGTTCTCTATTTCTGCTTAAATGTCAGTTGCAGGACTAACTTTTGAGGTCATTGGTCCAGAATCATTTCTGCTCCCACAGGTGCATGGAGTGACCCCCAGAGCGGGCTGTGCACTTCAGAGCCTGGCCCTCCTGGCGTGGGGACGTGGCTTCCACCTCCCATTGGGGCCTCCATCTGTGGTCAGGCATCAAAAAGTGGCGTTGCCACAGAACGGACACTTATCTGCCCTCGTTTCCTCCTTCCCTGCTCACGACACCCTAGAAGGTGGCTGCCACTCTTCTACCCATTTTTCAGAAGAGAAAACCAAGGTCCGGGAGGCGGAGTCGCTTGTCCAGGGCTCCCCCTGCTGGTCCCAGTGGAGCGGGTGAGGCACCCAGGCTTCCAGGACCCAAGGGCGGGGCTCCTTCGCCTGCCATCGGCCCAACTGCGGCCACGCCCACCCCTGGAGATGCCACTTCAAGGTCCCCGTTCCCCGCAGGACACCATTCTCTAAGCCACGTGGGTTCGGCATTGGGAGGGCGGGTGGGGAGATGGAGGCAAGAAAGAAATCAGCACGTAGAAGTCGAAACAAACAGGGTTTAGATCGCCAGGTCGCCTCCCCTGCAAGTCCCGCGGAGGGTCCTGCCGGGCTGGGTGCTGTCGGTAGCAGATCCCGGGATCGCTGGCCTTCCACCGGAGCCCCGGGGCGGTGCGGGCTGGGGGACTCAGGAGGGATCGTCTCCCCTGCCGGGCTCTCTCCGGGAGGCCAGGGAGGGAGGTCTGGAGAACCCTGGGCAAGTCAAATAACTCAGCAGAACCCAGAGCGGGAGGCAGGGAGGCCCTCTTCACTGGCCGGGATTTTTAATATCTATATATATCTGATGTGGCAGCGTTTCTCCTGATTTTTCAAAGCAACACTTATTTACCGGTCGTGCATCTTCATACAAACGTGATCCCCAATCCTCCTCTCAGCACAGTGGTGGGTGAGGAAGATCAGGAGATGGAAGGATCGCCTTTAAAAAATCAGAATTGAAATTTTGTTGACATTCGTGTATGATTAAAACAGGTTATAACCGCAGGGAAGGGCCCGAAACGGAACACTCAGGTCTCTCCCTGGAAATCTTCATTGGTACAACTGACGATTGTTTACTGAGCACCTACTATGTGCTGGGCTTTTGACTCACACAAGTGAGCAGAAGAACAGCATGCCTGATCCAGCCCTATCCCCAGGTGGTTCCTGTTCACTCTTCCGTGCTTTACCTTCCCAGAAATGACCTCTGTGATCCTCCTGCCTTGGCCTCCTGAGGAGCTGGGATTACAGGTATAGGCCACCTGGCCCGGCCTGATTGTTTTTTCAATATGTCGGTTTCTCCCCACCCACAATCATCAGCCTTTTGAGGAATCACCTGTATCTTATGCATCTCTTCCCATGTCCAGCACAGGACTTGGCATAGGGTAGGTGCTCTGGTAAATATTTTAACAATGAATTGGTGACTGGATGAATTAGTGAATGGTGAATTAGTGAATGGTGAATTAGTGAATGGTGAATTAGTGAATGGAGGGATAAGTGAAAGGATGGATTAGCGGATGAACAGGAGGATGAGTCTTGGCTTTCTATCCCTGTCCTACGCTGCACCAAACTCTCCTCTACAGTCCATCCAGGAGTTCACTGCTGAATAGCTAGTGCACATTTCAAGGCTATAAGTGCTATCCCTCAAATAAGACCTAGTAGGACAGTAGGCAGAAGACTTCAGGATGCAACATGAGTCCTTTAAACACATGATCGATTTCTGCACAGCCAAATGGTAAGGAAGTCTAGAAGTTCCTCAAAAACTTAAGCACAAAATTAATTATCAGATGACCCAGATATTTCACTCCTTGTTATGTATCCCAAATAATAAAAAACAGGAATCCCCCCTAAAATCCTTTTCCCAGATGTTCACTGCAAAAGGTGGAAATAACCCAAAAATCCAAAAACAAATAAATGGATAAACACATTATGGTATGTCCATACAATGGAATATTACTCAGTCATGAAAATGATTGAGGTACTAATGCATGTTATGAGATAAACCTTGAAAACATGTTAAGTAAAAGAAATCAGATGCACAAGGTCAGATATTGCATGATTTCATTTATGCAAAATATACAGGATTGGAACAGGACATAGATAAGGGGTTGCCAGGGGTGAATGCTTGGGGAGTGTCTGCTTAATGGCCATCGGGTTTATGTGGAGTGATGGAAATGTTTTGGAACTTGGTAGAGCAAGTGTTTGCATGCCTCTGTGAATGTGGTAAAAGTCCATTTTAAATGGTTAATTCTGGGCTATGTGAATTTCACAATTTTTAAAAAGTTGTTAAGCAAAATAAAGCAACGACGCAGCCACTCATTCACTCCCAGCTCCCTGCCTGGATGTGGCATGGCAGACTGAAGCCAGGTGCGGAGTGGTCACGAAACCTGGATCCAAGAAAGGAGCCGCCTCCAGGGGCGGGTCTCAGCAGGACCCCAATATCAGGGAGGTAGAGGAAGGGGCACAGAGAGTGGGAAAGACAACCAGAGAAAAGAGAGAGAGTCGAGGAGAAATAGGAGCAAAAGAAGAGGAAGGGGGCCTGGAGGACCCCTGACCCCTGAGGACTCCCCACGGGCCAATATGCAAATGAGGAGTTAGAGAAGAGCAGAAAATCAGTTATTTTCCTCCCATGTGACAAATCCATCCCCCAGGCAGACTGAGGTCCAGCTGCTGAGCTTCCCATGGGCTCTGGGAGAAGGAGGCCGCCTCACTGCCCCGCGTGGGGAGTGAACACGTTCCCGGGCACTCTCTGGGGTGAAGGAAGGGCATCAGTGCCGTGGGCCTGGGTAGACCTCCTTCCCGGAGACGGCCCCACCCCATCTGTACCCTGGCAAGGCGTATTTTGCAGAAAGGAAGAGAGACACATTTCCAGAAGTTTGCCCAACGAGAAGCGCAGACAGATCTCCCTTTCCCTGGAAGGGGGCAGGTCTTGGCGACCTCGTGGTCAGAGGAGTGCAGCCAAAGGGACGCTATGCGATGAGATCACACAGAGAGCTGGCTTCCCCTTGGGGTTCTCCCTGAGGGAGTCGCCCTGGGGGCTCGGCCGCCATGTTGTGAGGAAGCCCAGACCACATGCGGAGGCCACAGGCTAGTGTCCCTCCCAAGAGCCCCGCCACATCGACTCCCAAGTGTGCAAATGAGCAAGCCCCCCAAAACTCCCACTCCCCACCACAGAGCCACCCCGATGGCGCCTCCTGAGACAGAGGTCCCTGTGGTGACTCACAGACTCATGAGGAAAATGAATACATTAACACATCAGATCATTCGACATCACTGAAAAGGTTGAAAATAATTGACTTCAACACGCATCACTGCCTTAGGCCGCTGATCTTGGGGTGTCTGTTACAGCATGAGAGACAACTGGATGGATGGGCCATTCTCCAGGCCTCCACCCTCCTCCAAGGTGGATGCTCCGTCCCACATGGACGGAATCATATCCCCACCCCACCATCAGTCCCGTGTTGAAGTCCTCACCCCAGGGCCTCAGAATGTGACTGCATTTGGATTCTCCAAAGAGGTGACTAAGGTAAAGTGAGGTCGTCGAGGAAGACCCTGGTCCAGCATGGCAGGTGTTCTTATAAGAAGAGCAGATGAAAAAAGGAAGACACGGTGGGGAGAAGATGGCCTTCTACCAGCCTAGGAGAGAGGCCTCCCAAGATGCCCGGACTGCCAGCATCTTGACCCTGGGCTGGCAGCCTCCAGAGCTGGGCAGAGATAAGTACCCATGGCTCAAGCCACCAGCCTGAGGTCCTTTGTCCCAGCAGCATTCACAACTCATACAGTCGTGGGGGCCACTTTCCAGAGGGAAGACAGAGGTCAAGAGTTGGTGCCTCGGTGGGCTTCTGTCACCAGCCAGGGGTGGACTTGGATCCTTCCTACCTCTTGGGGGTGACCCCATGTGAGATCTGGACTCACCCTGCGGTGGCTCCTCAGAACCTCCCCCAGGCCGCCAACAGGCAGACATCGCCAGTCCATCCCAGAGCGCTCTCCCAGCCTCCCTCTCTCTCTAGCGGGCGGTCCTCGGGGCCAGACAGAGACTCTCCTGGGCTTGGCTCAGAGGCGCCTGCCTAAGGCGGTTCTCAAGTCAGGCTTGGGGGGTCTTTGAGGCTATCTGGGGGTTACACTGTCACACACTGACCCAGGAGGCCCCCAAGACTAACTCGCCAGCCACACTGTCACCCACAGTCTTAGGATAAGCCAGGACTGTTAGGCAGCCGATGGACCCTAGGCCAGGGCTGGACCCACAGGGAGAAAAACACTGATAAAAATTATCCCAAAATAAACAGATAAATAAACATGGCCCAGCCACATGGCACTCAGTCATTGGGTCAAGAGAGTTTAGCAGACCCAGATCTGGAGCCTGAAAGACCCCAGTCTGCCTGCTGTTATCACCCAGGAGATGACAGCAAAGACCCGAGCCAGGCCTATGTCCCCAGAGCCCATTAGGTGACCCTGGAGAGGGGCCAGGCACAGCTCTTCTGTGAGTCTCCCTGGTGATATTCTAGGAGTCCCAGCATCCTCAGCACCCACTGGAATCTGGGAGTGCAGAGGGGGTGCCAGGTTTGAAGACCACAGAGGGCCACCTTTCAGACCCTCAGTGATGTCAGCTGGGCTGGCCACAGGGCCTTTGCACAAGCTGCTCCCTTGGCCTTCGTGTTTTGCAACTTCTGGTGCTCCCTGCGGTCTCCTTGGAAACGCCGCCTTCTGCGCTGCCCTTCCGACCACGCCGCCTTCCTCCCCTCCCCCGCCTGCTCCTCTGTGCCCCGCCCCCCGTCTCTTATCGAATCTCCCCTTTCCACGTCCATGGTGTCCTCTCTGTTTACTGCAGATCCCCCCCCACTCAACCGCGAGCCGGCAGGGTCCAAGCCGGTACTGGTGCCTTTCACCAGGGGCCCAGTGCTGAGCGCGGGGCCCAGCACATAAGTGCTCAATGAAATAACTGGCGGATGAATTTAATGATCAGAAGGCTCGGTTCTCCGGGTCTCGCTGTGCTGGGAGGCTTAACTGAGGGAATGGCTGTAAAGCGCTTGGGAAGTTCAGTCTCAGGTTCGTTAAACGAGCTGGTCCTAATCACATGAGGAGCACAGGCCTGACCCCAAGAAACTTTCACAGTCAGCAGTTACTATTAATGAGTGGTCGTCATTGTTCATCCTGTGTAGATAGCACAGAGTAGGCACTCTGCAAAACTGAACTACCCAGCAGGTAGTCCTGAACAGCCACAGGGACAGAGGAGGCGACTGCGCAGAAGCATCCAGGGTCAGAGAGAGCAATACACTGCCCCAAGGTCACCCAGCACTCAGGCCATCTAGCACAGGGACTGAGCTCTTTATTCTGTGGTCATGGCCATGTGTCCCTGAGTAGATTTTTTCCCTTGTGACCCTTGCTGCCTTGGGGTAGAAGTCAGGTACAGCCCTGTCCCTAACCCCAGACCCCAAGGTTGCCCCGTGGTGATCTGGGGTGGCCACTTGGTGGCACTGTGGAGTCACCACTGACTGGTGGCCACCCTGGGAATCCCAGTCCAGTCCAGCTTGACCAAGAGACCTCAGTGGGTGCTCGGTGCTGATCTTATTCCAGAGGAGGAAACGGGCTCAGGGAGGGGCGGCCATCTGTGGAGGAAGGAAAGTGTTTTATTGAGCACCTACTACACGCCGAGTCCATGTGTTGGTCAGCTCTTCACCCCCGAGACCAAAAGAGCTGGCATAACAAAATCAGGAGGAAAGATTCATCTGGACTCAGGGTTTGAGGCTGGCTGTATCACCTCAGGATGATCATGGTGGAGGTGTGGCCAAGGAAAGGTGCCACCCGCCGCAGCCGGGGGATGGACACCTCCCGGGCCTGTGCCCAGTGACCTCTTCCTCCAGCCAGATCCACCCCCAACGTCCCTGCAAATCACAAAGCCATGCATTAGATTCACCTGGAAGAGGTCCGAGCCCTGGAGATCCTGTCCCTCCTCAAAGCCCCACCCCAAATATCACTGCCCTGGGGACCAGGCCCCAACCCACAGGCTTCTGGGGACCTTCTGGACCCGACCAGAACACGGGTCGCCCGGCAGCATGAGCGATGTTCTCCCCTTTACCAGGTGAGGAAGCCCAGAAGCAGAGTCTACATGGAAACAGGGGAGAGGTGACAAGAATCAACCTGGGAGAAGACGATGCTCACCAGCCACGGTCCCCAAGCGACACCAGCCCACCGTCTGGGCAGCATAGGCCGTGTCCATGGCCAGTCGAGGCTCGGACACTGGGAGAGACCCATTCCCAGAGGTGGAAACCAAGGCTGGCCATGGGCCCGGCCTGTGCCGCCCCAGCTCCACAGCCCAGGCTAGACCACCCGAGTCGGCGGGGCCAGCCTGGGTGCCGTGCAGGGAAGGCCGGAGCCTCCTCAGCACCCACTGCCGTCCAGATGGGCTCTTCTGGGGCTGCGCTCAGGAGGCCGGGCGCCCCTGGAGCGTGCGGGAGAGGGGGGTCCATGGGTCCCCCTGAGCCCAACGGCCCCTGTGCTCACGGGACAGAGGGAGGCTGTGTGAGCCGGGACAGTCTCCAGGGAGGGAGGATGACTAGAAAGAGGGACAGGGACACAGCAGGAAGGCGGGCAGCAGAGAACAAGAGGCCCAGGAACAGAAGGAAAGCAGATCCTGAAAGACAGACAGGGAGGGGTAGGAGATGGCAGAGAGAAGGACAAAGGACCCGGGGGCCACAGAGGCAGGCGGAGAGCTGCAGAGGAGGCTCAGCAGGAAGAGGCAGCGCCAGAGACCAGGAGGGCCAGCCTCTCAGGGGCAGGAGAGGGAGGGAGGGTCAGAGGGTGGAGGCCAAGGCTGGGCAGGGTCCCCGTGGGGTAGGGTCCTACTCCTCTGGGGGCCCTCCCTGGCAGCCAGGAGCCCCTGTCCACCCCAGGTCCCCCACCAAGTCCTCTTCCCTGCAGGGGCCTGACCAAGGACCCAGGGACCCAGGGAGCAGAGGCCAGGAGGCTGGCCTCACTAGAGCCCTGGAGGCCGCCCTGCTTCCCACCCACTCAGCCGCCCAGCAGGGCGTTTGCATAAAACAATATTCCCGTGGGGGATGCTAATGCGCCTGCTATTTTTGACTCTCCTGGATTGTGGTTTGCATACATTTGCATACCCCGGGAGAATTAGCTGGATCATGTAAATGAGCCCACTGGCTTGGGGGTCCGGGGGCTCCTGCTCCCGGTCTCCCAGCAGGCTATGCTGCTGCAGCCATTCCCTGGGGGCGCCCCCGCAGGCAGGTTGACCTGGAGGGACCCGCTGTGTGTGTCCCCCATCCTTTGGCCACTGCCCACCCCAGGACTGGAGGAGTCAGGGGAGTTCTCAAAAACCTGGGTCTCATCCTTCCATGGCTTCTAGAAAATCCTAGAATACAGGCCAGCATTCTCCGGAAATCCCAAGACCCACCCCTACCTGTCCCCCAGCAGGTGCTGCTCACCACAGGACCCTTGCACATGGGTGGATGGATGATGGGTGGGGGGGTGGGGTGGAGAAATGGGTGCACAGGGATTTTTAAAAATCCATGAACTGAGAGCCAATGCGCTACATGAACGTGCACTGAGCATTATCTCCATGACTCTGATTCAGGAGGTGCGCGCAGACCAGGAAAGAGTCTCAGAAGGGGACACCAGAGTCCAGGTCACACAATAGTGAGAGCACCCCAAAACCACTCCGGACGCAGGAACTCAGGCAAGAGATTTTTATTAAGCGGACAGGCAGAGTGTCTGCCGCAGGGTGAGAGAGAGACGGGGGGGATGGCAGTGGAATGTCGCGGGTTGGTAACACGGGACCGTGGCTGGCGAGGAGGTTCGCGGGCTAATCTGGGTTGCAAAGTGGAGAATAATGGCGGCAGCAGATCCCACGTCCCCCGACCCGCCACGCTCCTCCCCACCGACCCCCTGGGTGACTCCCACCCATGTGAGGCCCCTTGGCCTCATGCAAGAGCTGGAGTTCCCCCGCGTGCACAGAGCCCTGGCCTGGCCGGGTGGCACCTTAAGACCGCGTGAGTCCAAGCCCCACGCCCCAGCAGGACCCGTGCGCATGCGCACACGCACAGGCGCCCGGGCTCTCGCTGTCATTCAGCAGCATTTCACCTGCACCCGCTCGGTGTCGGCCCGTGCCAGGGGCGGACGGGGATTGCCCGGCTCTGCCAACCCCTCGGACTTTTCCCGGCACTCACCCCCGACCCCCACACACACGGAAACACCGGCTCCCTGGAGCGAAGCTCTCTGCTCACTCAGGAATGGACAGATCAGCAGGGCGCGGTGGCCACGCCTGCCATCCCAGCAGCTCCGGAGGCTGAGGCAGGAGGATCTCCAGTTCAAAGCCAGCCTCAGCAACAGCGAGGCCTAAGCAACTCCACGAGACCCTGTCTCTAAATAAAATGCACAGTAGGGCTGGGGAGGTGGCTCTGTGGTCGAGGGCCCCTGGGTTCAATCCTTCATGCCCATCCCCACAAAAGAAAATGAATTAACACAGGAGAGTTCACACTGATCCTCCATCAAGTTCCCCACCACACTCTGCCCATGACATCCCCCAAAAGGGCCTTCAATAGTCCTAGTGGCCATGTTGACACAGCACCTACTATGTGCTAGGCACTGCTCTGCATCCACAACCCCCATGAGATGCATCTAGGACCTCCAGTTAACAAAGAAACGGAGGCACAGAGAGGTTAAGTAACTTACCCAGGATCACACAGCTCAAAAGAGGCCCAGCGGGGATTTAAATCCAGGCCATTTGGGTTTCCACTCCAGACCCCTCCATCCAAAGTGCTACCAGTGGGGGAATATCAGTCACGTGATCAACCTGTGGCAGGAGACGTCTTGGGTGAGTGGAGCCTTCTGGGATGCAGAAGTGTCCCCTCCTCGGGGGCGCCTCACCTGGCCTCAAGAGGCTGGCTCAGCGGGGGGAGAACAAACCGCCCCCTTCCAGACTGTCTGTCTAAGAAAATATTCAATTATCTGAGCTGCACCGTTCGCAGGTGCTCCCTGGGCGGGGGAGGCTGCGGGCGTCCTGTCAGGGATAATTAGAGGTGGCATCGCTTTTAGGGAAACGAGCCCGCGGCCAATTGTTCAAGATTGATTAAGTCGGTGGCCAGCAAGGCAGCCACCGTCGGCCCTGAACATGCCTCCGCCCTCGGCAAAGATGACCCAGAGTAGGGTCCAGGGCCCCGGGGGACGGCCAGAGCGAAAACCGGCAGCTCTCAGCTGACCTCCTCCCTGCCCGGGACCTGCTGGAAATGGCTTTAATGGGAACTTGCAGGTGGACGTGTGGGAGGAACAGCTTGCTCCGCCTCCAGGCGGGACAGGGAGGATTTAGGCCTTGCCAGACTGTGGGCGTGGTCAGGATGGCGTCAGGGACAGGAAGTCTTCCAGGGATCCGTTGTTTGGTGAGCCCCTACCACGCACCATGGGGATGTAGCTTGAAAGTGGATTCCAGCAGACAGGCAGCATGTGCAAAGGGCCTGAGGCAGGGGCGGGCTTGGTACATCTGAGGCTGTGCCAGGAGTGGAGGCTGGCCCGAGCACCGATGAGCATGAGGATAGCTGCATTCGATGAGGCAGTTTGGGAGCTGATTGATTTATTTCCTTTGTGCTCCACCTGTCCTATAAACAAGGAACGGAGATGAAGCTCTTTCGAGTTACAGAGAAAGAGTCTGAAGGTCAGAGTGGTGAAGGCATTTCCAGGTCCCACAGGTAATCCACGGCAGAGCTGGGACTCTAACCCAGGTCTGCCTCTAGAGCTGTTTGCCTGTCCCTTCCAGAATGACTTTCTGACAAGTCCAGACCCACTGAATCTCAAACCAATGCTTTCCAGAGGGTCAGAGCCAGAGGGGACCTCCAAAGGCCGGCAGAGTCACCTTGTTCATGGCACATAATGGGAAAACTGAGCCAGGGGTTGAAGGAAGGGCATTCCACTTGCTTAGGATCAGGCATGACAGACTGTGACCTTGTGTGACTTCCCCAAGTACTACTGAGGGCACCCCAAATAAGTGAAAACCAATGGAATTTTCCCAGAGCCACCCCAAAACAGCAGTTGTGACTTGTCGGGTGGGCACATATTCCTTCTTTGAGCACCATGATTCTGCAGTCCCCTGAGCTGATGAAATGCTACCTGCTTTGGAGAGTCACAGGTACAGGCATCGTATAAGACTCTGATAAGTCCTGATGCAAAGGAAGTTACTGATATTTCCTTAACCCCGCCTTCTGACATTCCTTTGAACACGAGATCCTTATAAGCAAGACCAGAATGGAGACATTTCGGAGGTCATGGGGGGGAAACTGGTCTTGGGAACTACCAGAAGTTTCAAATGGTCTTCCTGAACTCGGAGAAAAGAATTCCAAATATATTTTGGAGACTGAGTAACATGATGAGGGAATGCAGAGAGATATAAAGGACCAAGGGACTGTTTCAGAGCAGGGTACAATCCCTGGGAGGACCCAAAGTTGGACAGTGGACAGATTTGCTCCCTGGTTCCAGACAGCAAAGCCAGGGCCCATGAGGGCAGAAAGAGGTTGAAGACTGTCCCTAAGTCCGGTCATCTTGGGAGGGAGTGAGCTTCCCATCACCAGAGGTCTGCAAGAAGATACGAGGAGACTCTTGTATCAGGCTGCTGGAGATCACTTCCTCTAGGATTCTGGGCTTCAGGGTAAAGAAATGTGACCCCGACTCAGGCCAAGATCAATTCCTGTCTCTCCAGAGTGGGCAAAAAGAAGCCGGGCATGTCACATTCATCTGACATTAGGAAAATTCTTATAAATAAAATAGTTCCTATAAAAGCTGTATGAGCTCTCCACAGTCCATCTCATCTCGACAGTCATAAAACCAAGCCCGTAACTCCAGCGTCATCTCGCCCTCGACAAGAGGAAACGCTTATTTTAAGAAGTATAAAAAGAAAAGTAATTTACAGTCTATTAACATTTTAAAAAGTGTGTTAGCAAGAAGGGGGAATACATTACGGGCTCCATGAGCGACCCAGGGACATGAGAGTGGGATCGAATCCATTTCCCTCCATCTCCACTGTAACCCCGAGGACTGCGCGCTCCTCCTGTGTCCCAGCAGCTGGGGGCCTGGTGTTTCCGCGTCCCCAACAACAAGGTTGTGCTGGGAAAGGGTGGCGGGCAGGACACAGCAGGCCGATCCCAGGAGCTGGCGGCGCACGGATTCTCAGATCTGGCTGAGCCCCGATCACTCCGCCGGGACGCAGGCTGGTGTCCGGTCAGTGGGGCCTGGGAATCCAGGTCCTCTCGTGTAGCACGAAGGCCTGAGCTTTCCAGCAAGGCTCAATGCAGGTCGTAGGAACCCACCTAGCTGCCCCGCCCACGGCCACGACCTGCAGCCCTGGAGCTGAGCTCAGCCTGGGCAGGGGAGTGGAGCGACATGGGGTGGATTTCAACCCGCGCATCCAGCCAAGCGCATGGAAGGGATTCCAGGACTGGAGGGAACCCCCGCGCCACCTCCTAGCCAGAGCGCAGAGGGGCTGGGCCCCGGGACGCTCTGCAGCTCCATCGGGGCTTCGTGGGAGCAAGGACTGAATCCAGACTCAGGTCTCCACGGTGACGGTGACGGCATCTCGGCCTCCCCTTCGAATGCACGCGCACACGCTGCAGCCGATACTCATGCACGCGCGTGGGCCAGCCCGACCTCACACGGGTGCCTGTTACACACGCGTGCCTGTCACATCATCGCGTGACATGTGCGCGCGCTCACACGTGCGTCTCAGAGCGGCTGTCGGTGTGCGCACATCGCGCAGGCCAGATGCGCACACGCCCACACACGCCCGCCCTGTCAGTGGCAATCGCACACGTCTGGGCACACGCGGGGGACAGACCCTCACCCTGATCCGTTAACACACTCCCAGCCGCGGACCCACCCAGCACACGCCAATCACATGAGCCTGACACACGCATGCGCGCAGCCACACGGTGGCCTCCCCACCTCCCCGTGGCATCCCACGGCCCAGCCCCCCACTCCCGGCTGATGTTTGTACAGCTGCTCTTTCTCCCCCAAGTGTGGGGGCAGGCAGGCCAGGGGCGGCCCTGACGGAGAATTTCACACCCCTTCGCCCCGCTCCCTGCCCCCAGCCCCGAGAAACCCCAGAGCGGGCTGTCAACCAGGGCAGAGCCGCAGGGGCCCGGGACAAGCTCTCCTGATCAGAAGCCAGGCGGGTCCTGCTTCTCCCAGCTGGGTGCCCAGCCAGGGTCCTGGGCAACAAATGGGCCTCAGGAATCCCTCCCCGCCCCAGCACCCTTTCCCAGGCCTTGCCAGTGGGCGGGGGAGGCCGGAGAAGCCTGTTCTAGAAGCCCACCCCAGCCCTGCCATCGCCCTCCACTGGCCCAGCCCCTCATGTCCACCTGTGGCCCCGCCTCTTGGCCTTTGCCCCGCCCTTTCCCCGCCCCCATCCCCGTCCCCTTGGCGAGGAAGCCCTGCCACCCCCTCCAGGAAGCCCTTCTGATTTCCTTTCCACGTGGACTCCGGGCTGCCCGCCCCTCTTCCGCGGTCCCCTCTCGCACCAAGGTGTCCATCTTCTGCTCCCTGACTGTGACCGTGAGATGGGGCAGAGTGGGGTTGGGGGAGGTGGCAGGTGGGCTTCCGTCGTCCTAGGGACCCCCAGAGCAGGGCCCGCAGTGGCCCAGGCTGGGCTCCGCTGCAGGAAGGGAGGACAGGACCGAGAGCCCCCCAGCCGCGCGGGCGCCTCCCCTCCTCGGGCGCCGGGAGTGAATCAGGTCCCTGATCTTATTTAAGAGTTAAATAACGCCACCACATAGATGAGGAAAGTCGGGTGAATTTACCGAGAAATGAGCGCATCTGTCAACGCTCCCGCTCCTTAGGCACGGGGAGAGCCGAGACCCCGCGGGTTGAGCCCCAGATCAGCCTCCTCCGGAGGCTCCCTGGGCACCGGCTCCCAACCGGCCCAGAGGAGGGACATCTGCCCACTCCGGCCTCGGCTCCATCGGCCAGTCCCTGGGAGCCCTGAGGGACCGTCCTGGGGGCCCTGCCTGCTCAGACTGCGGTGGCTTTGGAGAGAGGAAGGTGAATTTGGTGTGGCAGGGGCGGGCATCCTGGGTCCCCCAGGCAGCTGGGGGCCTGTGCAGGGGCCTCCCCGGGGTTCCTCCCTGTCCAGTGAGGATGTCAAGACTCTGGGAAAAGAGGATGTGTTTCTAAAAGCAGTTCCAAGGAGGATATGGTGAAGCGCGGGCCCCCATCTGCTGTGTGATTTCTTCCCTCTGAGCCTCAGTCTGCCAGTCTGTAGAATGGGAAGCACAGGCGAGCCTCATGCTCCAGCTCGCGTGCTCCATCCACCAAGGCCAGGGATCGATGCAGAAGTGGACTCAAGCCCCTCCTAAGGACTGTCTCCCAGGAGCAGGGCCAGAGGGACCCCCAGACATCCACTCGTGGGTTCACCCGCCTCTCTGCTAGGCCCCCCAACTCCCCAACTTCCCCTGGAATTCCATCGGAACCCCGCCTGCTGACTCTCACCAACCCTGATGGCCAAGTCATTGGGAAGGACCAGCTGAGCCAGGGTCGCCTCCCTCCCTGTCATGTTCCTGCCTCCAGCTGGGGAGCAATAGAGAGGCAGCAAATGCTGGGAGAGAGCAGGGCTGGCTTCTCGGTCCAGCTTTGCAAACTGTAGATGGCAGGCTGACCTGAGGACTTTTGGCCCCAAGGAGCGGGACTCAGGTCCTGGGGCGTCACCATCCCACCTTGGACGCCACTCACCCCCTGCTACGAGGCTGGCTCGCCCAGGCCCACCCAACCTGCGTCTCCACAAGTAGCACGGCAGCCCCTGGAGAAACCGAGCTGGTGGAGATGTCCTTGCACAGCCTGCCAGCTAGAGCTCCCATGCCAGGTTACGCTTCTATGCCCGGTGACTGACTGGATCCTTCTGCTGCCCATTTCACAGACGCAGAGGGAAGTGTCGATCCAGGGTCATGGAGGCGGTCTGTGGAGCCTCCCTCTGAGAACCAGGAGGCTGGGCATCTTTAGAGGAGGGGCTACCTATTTTCATATTTTTACAAATTCTTTCCCAGTCCCCACCCCCACCTCATGACCTGTGCAGGGCAAGCCCCTTGATAGGTTAGAGAAATAATGCAGTGAAAACTGCACTTCCTGCACGTTATAGGCGCCTTATGAATACTCTCTCATTTACTGCGTGAAAAACTCCTAGACCAGCCGGGCGCAGGGGCGCACGCCTGCCATCCCAGCAGCTCGGGAGGCCGAGGCAGGAGGATCGGGAGTTCAAAGTCAGCCTCAGCAACAGCGAGGCCCTGAGCAACTCGGGTTGAGGGTCAGGAAGTTCAAGACCAGAGGTCATGTGTGTAGTGCGCAGGCCTTGTCCAAATCCCAGAAGGTGTTTAGTTTAGCTAATGTGACACCTCATCAGTTTTAAAAAAATCAAAAAAGTTGTTAAAGATGGAGAGATTTCACATAAAAGTACAGACCCTTCCTCTCTCTTGGCATCTTTGCGATTTGAAGCATGTCAGAGTCACATGCTCTCAGAGCTGTGGCGAGCAGGAGCTGAGAGCTGTCCGCCGCGTAGCACGGGGTGTGAGCTCCCGGGTTGCCCCAGTCCCCACCTCTCCCTATTGCCTCCCTCCTGGCCTGCTTCATTTCTTCAGGTCGCTTGCCTGCCACCGGGGGCTTGTGCAGTGGGAAACCCTTGCTTCAGATCTGTTCTATGAGCCCGACGCTCCGAGTCACACTTAACCAGATGGCCTTAAGCGAGAAGACCAAAACCACACGCATTCGGTGGGCACTTCCTCAGCCTCAGCCCTGGGCCCAGAATGAAGTCCACACCTCCCTCCCGAAAGCCCCAGCCCCTTCTGACTGCCCACAGCCACCCAGCTGCCTGTGCCCACCCTAGGAACCCACCAAGAGCCCCCAACGGGCCCCTGGCCCTTCTGGAAGGAGGAGGGAGAGCAGGAAAATGCTTCCCATCTGACCAGGCAGGCTGCAGCGCCTTGACTCTAATTGGGGACACGGTAATTAGATGACGGCAGAGTCTACCCCGGCCGGCTCAGCTTTCAGCCTGAGGTCCCACCGACAGAACGTCCCCTTTGGAAAGTTCGCCTGACATTCCTGAGCCGGCTGCCCTGCCAAAGAAAACTGCAGGCAGGCTTGTCTTGGCGCTGGCTCAAGCCTGGGCTCAGCAGGAAACCCGAAAACATTTACACAGCTGGCCTGCGACGCCCCTCAAGAGGTGGTCGGCTCGCTCCCTGGGCCCGGCGCTGCTGAAGGGGCCTGTGTTCCTCAGCACAGACGGAAAACACCGTGGCCACCCCTGGGGAGGAGAGGGGAGGAGCCAGAGCCCGGGGCTGGGCGGGCCTCCACCGAGAGCAGCCCCAACCTGTGGCCACGTGCCTTCGGGCCACAGCCTGACCTGCTGTGCACCCGTGTGCTGGCCAATGGCAAGATCCCCAGCAGTGGACGCTGGGTCGCCGGCTGAGTCCTCAGGGACCCTCCTACTCTCTCCGCCCCCTCCCGTCACCTCAGGTCAGCAGCCTCCCGGCCTCCACTCCTGCCTCCCCCGCCCATGCTCTGAGCCCAGGTCCATCAATTGTAGAACAAGGTCACGCGTGCGTTGCTGAAGGTCAGGGACGCATGGGGACCAGGGCCGGGACTTCACCAAGGGAGCATCCTAGACCATGCCCGCACCGTCTGTCGGGTGGAGGCCGATCCCTCCCTCGATGCCATCAAGAAACAGCATTAGGAAAGAAGCAGACGTGCAGTGAGGCAAGATGGAGGAGGCTGCGCCGGCGTAACCGGAGGACGGTCCCACCTTTGCATTTTTTATGTATATTCTTTTTTTTTTTTTGGTCCTGGGGATTGAACCCAGGGATGCCACATCCCCAGTCTTTTTTTTTTTTTTAATTTTGAGAGAGGATCTTGCTAATGTGCTCAGGGCCTCGCCAAATTGCTGAGACTGGCCTCCAACTCATGATCCTCCTGCCCCAGCCTCCCAAGCCAACGGGATTACAAGCGTGTGCCACCGCGCTGCACCTGGCTAATTATTATTCTAAAATGATGATTAAAAGTACAGTGTAGCAAATACACAAATCAGTTACCTAGTTGTTTACTACCATTACCACGTGTCATGTGCTGGACATAGTTGGTGCTATACCATTCTGGTTTGTTTGGTATGCGGGTCTTGCTATGCTGAGGCTGCCCTTGAACCTCAGGCTTAAGTGATCCTCCTGCCTCAGCTCCCCAGCCGCTGGGATGACAGGCATGCGTCACCGCCCCCAGCTCGGAGGATTGCTCAAGGTCCTTGAGGACTTGGGCGCTGTGAGGAGCTGGGAAAGATGGGGACAGCGTGAGGAAGGGATGGAAGGGGGACACCCAGAGCTTTAGGAGGAAGCGGAAGGAGCACAGTGAGGTCCAAGGGAGATTTCGCTTGAAAACGAGGGTGCAGGGCACACCGCCTGGTGGCCAAACCCCTGCGTATTCCCACCCCATCATGAAAACCACCAGACGTCGCCAGAGACCTCGTCCTCCAAAGCACATATTCTCAACACGGGTGGACGTTGCAAAAAGCAGAATCCTACAGATGGATGCGCAGAACTCGCCCAGATTCCCCAGCATGTCTGTGGTATTAAAAGTTCATGGGTGCACAAGGCTGGTAGGAAGAATGTCTAAAAGGGCTCTTTGGGAGTCGATGACAAAAGAGAAGAGGCTGAAGAAGCATTGGCCTTTAGGGTGCCAATTGCAATGTCCAAAGAAGCCAGGTTGGACTCTTCAGGAGCGGGATAGATGGTGCTGAAGCAATAGGGAGGGGTGGAGACTGCGGCAAACTCCCGCACAAGACCGAACACATTACATTGTGTTTAAAGAGGGTTATAATTGTTCAGGTCAAACAAAACACATCAGTAGTTTGGAACAAGCCGACCATTCGCCACCTTGTACCCCCAGATTTAAATAAAGATTCCAGCCCTCTGCCCCCATGACCAATGGGAAGGCAGCGCTCAATTTGGCTCCATGCCCATTGGCTGCGGGGTGCGCCATGCCCCGCCCACACAGCCTCCATCCCCCACAGGACCGGCAGAGTGTTCCGCAGCCTGCGCTGGAGCCCACTGTGGGGATTCATGCCGCGTGGTGCATAATTAATGCTACGGGATAAATATGCAGATTGGCAATCAGAGATTGACGGCTCTGATCAGGTTCCTGAACACGGGCTAATTGATCTGCTGCCTGTAATCACCATATTCAGGTCTGTTTCTTAGGCGCATGTGCAAACAAATCCGGGCAGGGGGCCCCACCGCCTGGCAGGTTCCCAGGCGCGGACTCTGTTGCAAGCTGCCTCCATGGCGCCTACCTGGGTCCACCGACTCCAGTCCATCCGCGGGCATCAGCGATGTGCCAGAGCCCAGCAGATGTCGTACCATTGCCCAGGGAGGGGCGGGGTCCCCTTTTTGCAGGTGTGGAAAGAGAGGTTTCCCAAAGGGTCTCGCTGTTCATAGACGGGGTGGGACAGCAGGATTCCAGCCCCGTCTGCTGATGCGCAAATTGATACTCTGCATTTTTCCAAGGGACGTTCTGCCATCTTAAGCTGGTGGCACATCAGGGGAGAGGCCCCAGACACGGGCACGCAGTGAACCAAACCGGACCCTCCCTCCAGAGAGCTAGGTCCTGGCGTCCTGAGTCCCAGAGTGCACCCGCTGTGGTTTGAATGTCCCCTCCAAAACCTATGTTGAGATATGATTGCCATCATGATGGTACCAGGAGGCAGGGCCTCTAAGAGGGGTTAGGTCCCCGTGCTCTGGCCTCATGAATGGATGAAGCCAGCTTGGCTGGAGAACGTTCCCGAATTGAAAGAGGTGAGCCCAGCGTTCCCCATCTTCCACCAGGCTGCTGGCCATTACCAGGGCATGGTGCAGGCCAGAGGTCCTGGCCACTTAGGCATCCTGGCCCCCAGAGCCCTGAGACACCTCAACCTTTCTGGTTTATAAACAACCCAGTCTGGGGTGTTCTGCAATAGCTACAGAAAACAGACCAAGACAGTGTCTCCCATGAAGATCTATGGCCAAGGTGGGGCCCCTAGGTGGTGGGAGGAAGGCGCCTCCAGAACAGCAGGGGCTGCCCATCAGGAGCTTCCATGGGGACTAGGGGTCCCAGTGACCACTGTCCCTGCAGCTACCTCCTCTTCCCAACACTGTCTCTCTGATTTTTTTCTTCTCAAGGGAAATACCTCTCCCTGATCCTCACCCAGTGTTTTAGGTAGGATTGGCTCTGCCTTTCACCCAAGGAGCGGGACCCATCAGCTCTTTCCATTCTCCTGATACAAACACTGGTGCAGAGCTCGTGAGAACCAGTTAGGCTCGTGACACCAAAGGAGAGTAGGAATAGGAAGTTCTTCCTTTTTTAAGTAGGAGTTGCCAGAGGGTGTTCTGTGGCCTTCCTGAGGGTGCAGAATGAGCCCGTACACTTGATAAAGCCACATCCACCCTCATGAAGGAAGCCTCTGGATCAAACTGTACCTGAAGCTTACTGGGAACAGCAACTTTGCAGTCATAGAATCCAAAGAGGTTCCCTCTGGCCTTTTGTTGGCTTGTTGTTCATTGGTTTGTTTTCGTGCCACTTGGAGCTGGGTGTTCTGTGTCTCACCACCAAGGATTCCTCACAGACAGGGAGCAGAGTTTCCACTTTTAATGGCGCCCAGAGCACAAGGACCATGGAACGCTTGTCATTGTGGGGGTGTGGGGAGGAGCTGAGGGCGAGGCTCCATTTGCCAAATGCCTTTGTTTCTTCTTCCATCATTCTTCACTCCATCCACCCCCTGGTCTCGCACACCACACCTGGGGCCCTGACCCTGTCTCCCCAGGGTCCCTGGAAGCCTTGCTCACAGCAAGTGACCAGGGTCTCAGTCAATTACTCCCACCCGGGGGAAAGTTATATAGAGTTGGCTGCTAACGGGGTCCACACTCCCCCAGTGCAGGAGGGCAGGAGGCCTGCCCCATGGGGAGCCCCACAGCCGTGCATGAGCTCACCTTATTTTGTTATTATTTTTAGTGGACAAATCAAAATTGTATGTGGTCATCATTGTGCAACATGCTGTTCGGAAATGAGCCTACATTGTGGAGAAACTAAATCAAACTGACTAGCATTTGCACTATCGTTTTCCCTGGTAGGAGCACTTAAAACCCAGTCTCTTTGCAAATTTCAAGAAAACAAGACCAGCCTCCTGATGCAGTGGTGCACATGTAATCCCAGCGGTTTAGGAGGCTGAGGCAGGAGGATCACAAGTTGGAGGCCAGCCTCAGCAATTTATGGAGAATCTGTCTCAAAATAAAAAGGGCTCGGAGGTGGCTCGGTGATTAAGTGCCCCTGGGTTCAATCCCCAGTACCAAAAAAAAAAAGAGAGAGAAAGAAAGAAGACGACAATGCAGTCGCCCTCTCTTCCACTTACCCACAGCTTTGTTTCCCATGGTTTCAGCTACCCACAATCACAAAGATAGGAAATGGGAATTTCCAGAAATAAACCACTCTTATTACAATGTCGAGTTGCATTTGTTCTACTTTATTATTGCGGTGTTGATCTCTGACTGTTGATCTCTGTGTAAATCAAACTTCGTCTGCGACGTGTATGGAGAGAAGAAAATAGTCCACTCAGGACTTGGTCCTTTTCATGGTCTCAGTTTGCTCTGCAGTCTTGGGGTGCATCCCCCATGCATAAGTGGAGACGACTGCCTGTGGCTGTCCACTGTGGTCACTATCTAGTGCAGTGGGTCTCCTGAACTTATTACTACTGCTGTGGTGTGGACAAGTGTCCCCCAAAGGCTGGTGGGTTGAGAAGACTTGGTCCTAGCCTGTGGCACTATTAGGAGGTGGTGGCCTCTTTAAGAGGCGGGGCCTGGGGAGGAAGTTAGGTCATTGGGGCGTGGCCTTGAGGGGATATTAGGACCATGAACTCTCCTCATTTTTTCTTTGCTTCCTCACTGCCACTGGGTGCACAGCATCCTCTTCCAGGAGCTCCTGACATTATGGCCTGCCTGGCCACAGGCCCAATAGGGCCCACCAACCACAGAGGGTTCAAACCCCTACAACCTGAGCCAAACTAAACCTTTCCTCTTTATAGACGGATCGACTCGACTACTTATTACAGTAATAGGAAGCTGGCTGACACACTTACCTTCTCGTTCTAAAATGTAAAAATATGCATGCATGGTGGCTCATGCCTGTGATCCCAGCAGCTCAGGCGGCCAAGGTAGGAGGATCGTGGGTTCAAAGCCAACCTCAGCAACCTCGAGAGGCCCTAAGCAACTTAGGCTGACCCTGTCTCAAAATTTAAAAATAGATTTTTTAAAAACAAAGCTCAGTGGGTAAGTGCCCCTGGGTTTAATTTCTGTGATAAATAAATACACAATTAATTAAGAAGAAAATAGAAACTTGTTAAAGACTGATCTTTTCCCGCAGGACCTACCAGTGCCTTTACTGCTTATTTTGTGCATTGATCATCTAGAGAAAAACATGCAGTGCTTCCCAAACGGACTTTTCCACAGGCCCCCTTAGGACTGGCCTCCTGGGGGCTATGGCTTGGGGGACAGTGCCTTGGAGTGGTCCCTGATGATTCCTTTGGCCTGGTCCCTGGGCAATTGGTAGCCCATCTGTCACTGTCCCTAGGAGTCTCTGCAGTGTGTCCACACACCCAGGATCAGCAATGTCCCCAAGGAGCTGGGGAAGAGGGAGATGGGGACCTCAGCCACCACGGCCCCTCTGCTCTGTGCCTGAGTGCACAGGGATCCCCCAGCCAGCGGGGACTGCAGGGTGACCCTCGCACTCAGCACCCCTCCACCTCCCTGCCACAGGGGGAAACTGAGGCCCAGAGAAGTGGGGGGACCTGCAGAAACCAGAGATAGCAGGAGACAATGACAGGAAGAGCCGTGTCCCCAGAACACGTCCCCGACATGCGGGAGCAGACACACCCTCACACGGTGACAGTCCTCGGCACACACGCTCACGGGCTCACACTTGCACACTCAGATGCTCAGATTCACACAAGCCTCCAGAAATGGCCTTCCCGAGTCAGAAGCCTCATGTCCCTCAGCTGCAGGTGACAGGCCCCCAGGGCCACGGCTGCAGGGAACAGCGGGCGGGAGAGAGGGTGCCCTCCCAGCTCCACGGCCACAGATCTGGTAACCAGAGCACCAGAGTGAACTGTGGGGTCCCCAGCTCCCTTCTCGGGCAGCTGGGGCCTCAAGAGGAGGCAGACAGACTTGAGGACCCTTGAGAGTCTGCCCTGGGCTCCAGGCTGGCTCCCGCGGCGTCCGGGGACAGCTCCTTGTCTCAGCCTGGCCTCAGTGTTCTCTCCTATAAAATGGGCACAACCCAGAAAAACCACCTTGAGGATCTGGGTCCAGAGAAGACGCCACCTGTAAGACACCCGGCCACAGCAATGTCCCCTGTTTGCACTGATTATCAGAATTGTTGAATTTCTCGGGCTGTGGCTGCTTGGCAGGGAGGGAGGATGGAACCTGGGGCCCCAGTCGCTTCTCAAAGCAAACTTCACCTCCAGCAGGAGGTGAGAGCCGAAGCAGCCAGAAAACACGGAGTGGGACCACTGAGCCACGGGCCATCGAGCAACCTGGTGACACCCTCAGTGTCCCTGGGGGCCACACCCCTTCCCCAAGGAGACGTCACGCCAGCTCCTTCCTCTTCTCCAAGAGGCCACCTTCAGGGCCACCGTCACCGGCTGCAAAGGTGGAGATGAGCAGGAGGGACGTGGCCGGACCCCCCACCCTCCGACGCTTTCCTTGGGTCGTCCTTCAGGACGCCGAGGAGAAGGACAGAAGAAGCAAAGCGACGTACGATTCGCCATAAATAATAAATCAATAACCCTCAGCGGCTCCCCCACCTCCTCTGGACTGCGTTGAAAACAAAAAATTAAATATAGAACAAAAGAAGCTGTAAAGGAAATCCAAGAAGCAGCAGGAGAGACATTTTCCTGCTGTTTCTTGTCTTTTAAAAAAAAAAAAAACAACCCTCTAAGGGAATCATCCCGGCTGAGGAGGAGGCCTGGGTGGCTCCATGGGGGACTGTCACACAGGCACCGTCCCTGGGGACGCTCTGCCCGCCCCAACCTCAGATTCAAGCTGCACAACAAAGAACAGCCACCCAGGGTGTGGCCGACTGCGTGGGAAGAGACGTCCCAGCTGGACTCGGCCTGGGCCCCCAAACGTGCCTCTCACCAGCCAGGCTCGGACCCTGGGTTTGTGGCACCTTCAAGCTCTGTGCAAAACCAGGACCATCCCTTCCTCCTCCTGAGCAGTGGGAGGAGGGAAAGCGCTACCAGAAGGCTCCAGAACGCTGTGCTGGAATGAAAACATGACACTGTTTTATTTTGGTGGAAGCAGAGGGTCCGTGCCAAGCCCCACAGCCACCCACGGCCACCCTGGGGCCAGGTCTGTGTGCTGGCCCACAAGGGGTTAACCCCAGATGTGTTCCCGAAATCATATTTAGCTGAGCACCTACTATGTGCATGCTAGGCAGGGATCCACCAGTCCCAGGAGCCCAGACTTTCTCTCCCATGGCAGAGGATGGTTGGGAGTAAGGGAGGGACAGGGTCACCCAGGTGACCAGGTCCCGTTAGTCAGAGCCCTGCCCTGGTGGTCTGTGACCTCCCATCCAAGGCTTCAGGGAGGTCCGTGGTCCACAGCCCTAAATCTGCAGTGCTGCCTGTGGCTCTGAAACTCTCACGGGCCCTGCTTCCCACATCCACAGCCTTGACCAGGTGTCCATGGTGTCCCCACCCCTGACCCTGGTTTTAACCATTGTGATGCTAGCAAATGTGACACAAACAGGATTTAAAAGGGATTTTCTGATTGGCTTGCTCTGGCTTTGGAACCTGCTATGACCCCAAGGACGCACAAGGGCTAGCTGGTTGGAGGATGAGATGTATGGAACCCAGCCAAGTGGTCCCAGCCACACCAGGTGAAGCCAGCCTGGATCAGCCCAGCCCAGTCCAGAGCAGTCAAACCCATGGACACATGAGCTAAACAGATGATCACCAAAATCCATTGTGGGGTTTTGGGCTGTTTTGTTACATAGCATTACCGTGGTCAGTGGTGACTGATACACTTGCCAATTCCTCAACCCTGACTTGTGCCCAGTTAAACCCACTTCGTTTGTCCCTAATGGTCCCATTGAAATGCTATCTCCCGGAATGTCCCTAAGCCAGAAGTCTGGCCCTTGCACTCAATGTCTCCCTCTCCATCACCCTTCCCATGGGTCACCAGATGCTGTGCTATAATTCCATTCCTATACATCTCTGAACTTGGACTCCTCCTCCCTGCCCACCAGGCTCTCAGGCTTGGATTATTGCCACAGACACCAGCTTCTGAGTCAGTCTACCCCATTCCAGACTAGAACTCACCGGTGGCCGCCAGTGACTTATCCAACCAGATCCTAGGACAAACACAATTTCTAAAAGTGAATCTGTTTAAAATGAATCACCACCAGCCAGAAACACACTCCAGCCGGGTTTCCTTCCCCAAACCCATGATCCTACTAGGTCTCCCTTAAGGATCCCTCGCTCCAGCCCAGGGAACTACCACTGGGTCAACACCAGCCTGTTTCATGACTCTGCACCTCCGCATATTCTGCCAATGATGCCCTTCCCTGCCTCTTCCCGCTTGGTGGTTTCTGTAACCCTCCTTCCTGAGTGACTGCAAGGGACACCACCTGCAGGAAGTTGCCAGCTGCCCTTGGACAGGGTCCAGCAGCCAGCGAATATGGTCTTATCTGCAGGACATAATTCACCTTTTCCTAGAACCCAGAGAATGTTTGGCTTGGAATTTTGAGCTTTGACCTCCAGGGGAAGCCTGTGGATCCCTGGGGACACATAGGACTGGTTCAAAATCCCAGGTCCTTGTCTCCAGGGGCGGGACGTGGGAGTTCCCAGCAGGAGGCAAACACTGAGCCTGCCTGTCCCCACTGTGCAGGGGACATTGAGGGACCAAGAGGTCACCTGAGCCTGAGGACCTGGTTGCAGACAGGAGGTGACCTGGGGTGGGGCGGACTCAGATCTTCAGCCCCCATCTTCCCTCCCCTGTCCCCGCCGTCCTCCACCTCCAAGACCCTCAGGCTCTGGTTCATCCCAGCGTTTGCCCTGACCGTGTCCCCGGGGCCAGGCTGCGACCACAGAGGAAGCTCACCCTGCGGCAGGGCAGGGCCCTCCCCGCCGTGACTTCTGCCACAGTGAGTGGGGGAGAGACAGGGCCACTGCAAGGGCCAGCGAGGACGTGACCTGCTCCTGTGGCCGAGCGGGGGTCAGAGGGAGCCAACATGGACAGGAGCTGGGCTCCCGGGTCAGCGGCGGGACACATGAGGTCGCCCCACGTGCTGTTGACTCAGTGGACCGTCCGAGCTCAGGGCTCCGGGCCCAGCGCTCCCAAGTGGCTGGAAGAAGCCCCACTGACCCCATGGGGTCCTCCTGGGCCACCATGCTGGCTGGGTTATGGGTCCTCTGTAGCAGAGCCACACACACTCGGGACCCCCTACAGACAGAGCCACTGAGGCCCACGGCTGGAGGAGACAGGGCCCTCCGTCTGCAGGGCTGCGTGGACATGGACGCCCTGGGTGCTCAGGGGAGAGAGGAGTGGACGGCAGGAAGGCGCTGGCTGTTGTCACCTGCTGTGTGTTGGGCGCTGGTGACAAGATGAGCCATCAGGTGTGACCCTGCTCTTCCAGAGCTCACAGCCAGAGGCAGTCCCAGCAGGACCCTGCAGAGGGACAGCAGGGGTGGGTCAAGGCCTCCCTCTCAGCCCAGGGTCCTGACAGCTGAGGGGCGGCCTGGGCTGTGCCCACGCCCAGGTCAGGGCCCAGAAGAAGCCGGGGTGACCACAGGGCTCCATCCCTCCCGTCTCTGCCCACCGCCTCACTGTCCCCTGGTCCACGGGTGTCAACCAGAGTCACCAGTGACCTGAAGCCCCGGAGGAACTCTCCAGGAGGGACGGCCAGCCAGACTCCGAGGACAGTCTCCCAGGAGAGGGGTGACCCACAGGCTGGGGTGGACACACACACCATCCCGTGGTCCTCACAGGCGGCCAGTCCCCAGCTGCTAGACACGGCGACCACCAGCACAGGGAAGCCCAGCACCTGCCCAGAGCACTAGCGAGGCCCTCGCGGGGCCAGGACACGAGATCGTCCAGCTCCACCGCGACCAGCCATGCACCTCGGTCCCCGGGCGCAGGGTCCTCGCCAGCTGCCGGCTCCCACCCCCCAGTGTTCCCCGGAGAGGACTCCCGGGCGCCACCCTGCAGCAGGCTCCGGACAGACAGGGAGACCAGGGCCTGGCAGGGCCGGGACTTGCCCAAGGTCACAAGGACGGGAAGGGAGGCAAACAGGTTTCCAGCCACTCGCCAGAGGGAGGATCCCAGCTGCCTCCATCAGACTTCCAGAAAACCGTGTCAGGATCCGTCCAGGTGTCTCTTCTCCCCCCTAACTTTCTCTTCTCTGCTTCTTTCTCCATTAAAAAGACTTTCCTTCATTCCCTCTCCCTCCTCTCCCTCCCCCTCCCCCTCTTCTCCCCCTCCCCCTCCTCTCCCCCTCCCCCTCCCCCTCCCTTTCTGCCTTTCTCCATTTCTCACCCCCTTCTCCCCACATTAGTCTTCTCCCCTTTGTCCCCAAAGCCCCCTGGTGACTCCCTTGTACCTTTCCTGCACCCTCTCTCTCTCCACGCCCCCCAGGGCAGCTCTGCCAACCCGCCTCACACCTGCCAGTCCCCGGGGCGTGGCCTGCAGGAAGCCCCCGGCCGCCCCGCCCAGGCCCGCTCCGCCTCAGCCCCGGGAGCCCCGCCCAGGGCGGCAGGCTCTGCCCTGGCTGCAGAGCTGGCCGGCAAGGACGCCCGGATGGCAGCGGCCCTCCTCCCAGAGGCCTGGTTTGCATTACGTCCGGCCGGGCTCCGGGCTGACAGCTGGACACACTTTCGCGGGCGTGGAGAGGGAGCCAACCCAGGCGCGCACGCCAGCCCGCCCGGCCGCGGCCCCTAATGGCTTCCGCATGGAGAGCGAAAGGAACTCCTCCAACCCCAGGCAGGCACCGATTTTCCTGTCAAGAGATTTTTGGATTCCAAAGCAGAAAAAGCAATCAGATCACAAAGAAAGGGGCTTTGCAGTTTGCACAAAAGGCCCGCCTGGTCCCACTCTGGAACAGACCAGAGTCCAGAGACAACAGGGACAGGAAGAAAGAGCCAAGCATCTGTCCTCGGAGGTGCAGCCAGGGCTGAGGGCACTCACACGGCCCGGAGGGCCCAGCTGGCTGGCTCCTGGCTCTCACTTCATCCCAAGTCCAACTTGCATCCCAGCGGGCCAGCACAACACCCTGCCCAGGCGCCAGCACCTGGCCCTGGGTTCAAATCCGACTTCTTGCCTCCAACTGCAAATGAACCCACCGGTCTTGGCTTCTTCCACTGTCACCAGACCTCACTGTGGCACCCTAGAGGAACCCTCTGAGCTAAGACACACCTGCCACTCAGCTCTGGCTGCACCATCTCCCACTAGGGAGACCCTGGACTAGAAGGCAGCAACCCCAGCTCCACCCTGGATCTGCTTGTGGGGTTATCTCCGGGCTCAGTTTGCTCATCTGCAAAATCGGACCCCCAGCACTTCCTCTCATATCTCCCTAGTGTCCTGACCTGCCCTAGCGCCTGGGCCACAGGGGACTCCAGGACCCACCCTCACTGTCCCCCTCTGCTTCAGGGCCTCTGCCCTCCCAGATCCCCTAGGTCTAAACAGCCCCGGGGGAGGACCCTGCCTCAGGGAGGTCCTCTCTGAAGCAGGAAGACCAGATTTCACCCATGTAGCCTCGAATCCCCGCTCTACGGTCCTTTTTTGACACCTGCTATTTCTGTGAAGCCCCATTCACTATTTTCCTGAGGCCTTTGAGACAATAGGCTCTGGGAGAGACCTAGACCAGCCAGGTTCCCAGGACCCAGAGACTCAGCACGATAGTCACCCTTCTGATTATAGGAAATTAAATATCGAGTTACTGACCCTGTGCCAGACCCTGTGCCAGACCCTGTGCCAGACCCTGTGGCCACAGCAGCAAATGCACGGATAGGTGGATGGATGGAGAGATGGATGGAAAGATGGATGGAAAGGTGGCTGGGCAGATGGATGAATGGGATGGGTGGGTGGATGGATGGATGGGTGGATGGATGGATGGATGGGTGGATGGATGGATAGATCGATGGGTGGGTGGATGGGTGGATGGATGGATGGATGGGTGGATGGATGGATGGATGGGTGGATGGATGGATGGATGGATGGATGGATAGATCGATGGGTGGGTGGATGGGTAGATGGATGGATGGATGGGTGGATGGGTGGATGGGTGGATGGATGGGTAGATGGATAGATGGGTGGATGGGTAAATGGGTGGGTGGATGGGTGAATGGGTGGATGGGTGGATGGATGGGTAGATGGATAGATGGGTGGATGGGTAAATGGGTCGGTGGATGAATGGGTGGATAGGTGGATGGATGGATAGATGGACAGATGGATGGGTGGATAGGTGGATGGATGGGTGGGTGGATGGGTGGATGGATGGGTGGGTGGATGGATGGATGGATGAGTGGATGGATGGATGAGTGGATGGATGGATGAGTGGATGGATGGATGGGTGGATGGATGGATGGGTGGATGGGTGTTTGGGTGGATGCATGTATGAATGTATGGATGGATGGATGGGTGGGTGGATAGATGGATGGATGAGTGGACGGGTGAATGGGTTGGTGGATGGATGGGTGAATGGGTGGGTGAATGGATGGGTGGATGGATGGGTGGGTGGGTGGATGGTTGGATGTAGATGGAAGGAAGGAAGGGAGGCAGGGAGACTGGTTTGCCAGGAAGAAAGAGCAGCCTGCGTTCTATGGGCCCGATGTGTGCTGTGTCCTCAACATGAATCATTTTCTTTGATTCTCACGTTGACACTAGGAAGCAGGTGCTCTTTTTATTTCCATTCTATAGGTGAGGAAGCTGAAGGCTAGAGAAGACAGGTAACTCCCCCTAGGGAGTGTGGGTAGAAACAAGTGGATCCCAGGCAGTCTGGTTCAAGAGCTCAGCATTCAGCTGGCTTTGGGCTGCTATGACAGGCTCCTGAGGGTTGTTTGCGGACATGTCTCCTCTCATCCATGGCCTGTGGGCATCTGGAAAGAAGTGCCGAGCTGGCTCATTTCTTTGAGGAGTGGCCTAGGAAGCAGAACAGAGAAACAGGGCCTGGTCACACTGAGAAGTGGCTCCAGGCCCTGTGTGGTGAGGTTTGAACCCCTTTTAGAACTGTGAGGGATGAAATCAGACCTGACTGAATCCCCTTCCCTGTCTGCTCATACCGAGACCGTGTACCTGCTGTGCAACCTTGGATGGAGCACTTAACATCTCTGAGCCTTGTTTTGCCCAACTGGGGAACAGAAATGAAAAAACCCTGCTGTGTCAACCTACGACCCCATGTCACAAACTCACACCCATCAAGTCCAGAGTAGGCATGCCCCAGAGCTCTACCCGGGACCATTTCAAGAACAGCCAGGGCCGCAGCTGGGGAAGGACCTGTGTCTCCTGGGCCCAGCTGGCTTCTGGCCTGGGTCCAGCCTGGCCACAGCCACTGGTCCTCTGGGCTTAATATCCTTGGCGCAAGGCTGGAATGAGCTGCCTTTCAAGAGGGGAACTTTATTTATATGCCAATGCCAGCCGCACTCCCGCTATTAGAAATTTCATCGGCTCCTTTGATTTAGGGCTGCCACGAGCTGCCAATCGCCGCAGCCGCCCGCCCGCCCCGCGCTCCGCCAGGCTTGTTCCGGCTCACAGCGGCAGAAAGGAGCATTATTTAATTTCCCGCCAGTGGGCAGTGAAGGCGGGCTCCCCTCCCGCTGGACGTATTTATTTAATCCCTTTTGGAAACAGTGGTGGGGGTGGATCCGAAGGCGGGCCCTGGGGACCCTGCTCATCCCCCTAGCCTGAGGACATAGGGTCCAGGGGCCACTGGGGGCTTGGGGAGGGGTCTAGAGGAATCTCAGGGAACCCTAGTTGGGGGTCCAGGGAGATCCACCACTCGTTAACCTGCTGGGCCAGCAGCTGAGCCCCAGATAAGCACCCCGGGACCCGCTGATCTGGGATGGGGTCCAGGAAGCAGGAGCAGGGACCAAGGAAGGGCTCTCAAAAGGGTCAGCAGTGAAGTTTGGCTGCACTAAATGGCAGGTTTGGGCTCAGGCAAGCAGGGGACCCTGCAGAAGGCGCCTCTCAAAGTCATGACCCGGGGGTCAGCGAGGGAGCCGGGCACTGATACCCGGCACTGGTCTGTCATTGGCTGAGGACTTCTTTCCCTCGGGCAGGGACGTCCGTTCCCAGCCCTCCTCCGGCCCCACTTGGGAACACGCCCCTGCAGCCCCTCAGTGGGCTCGCGGGATGGTGATGGACAGGCGGCGAGGGGCGGGGCACTGACCCCGGGAAGGCCAACCTCCTCCCTCTGCCCTGAGTTCATGTCCCTGCTCCTAAGGCACCTCCTCGGGAAGCCCCTCTTCGCCACCCTAGGAAAGCACCCACCCATCACCACCCTGCCCACCAGAAACACCTTTCCTAATAGGTAGCAAAAGCCAGGATCCTCCATCTTCCTGTGGGTTTATCACCATCAGCCTCATTAGAATGCAAGCCTGCGGAAGCAGGGTCGGCGCCCATCTTAGTCATCATCGTATACAGTAGGTGCTCAACAACTATTTCTGCAGTGGTGGAAGTGCCTAATTTATGGACTATTCCGGGTGCTGTGTCATTTACCACAGGACCCTGCACAAGCCGGGTGCCTTGGCTCGTGAGTACAGACAAGCCATCACTAAAAAAAGTCACGTGGCCATTTGACAGATGGAAAGATGGATGTACAGCGGAGACTCAGCTGCAGGTTTGCACGATACCCAAATCTTATTTCATCCTCGGCAGCTCCAAAGAGCAGAGCAGATTTGAGAAAAAAAAAAAAAAAATCTCTGGATCTTTTCTCTCATCTCTAAGGCCTGGGATGCCCCAGAGGGGTGACAACTAGCCCCTCCGGGAGCCAATCCACAGAGAAAAGCATTAGAACAGGCTGGAGCAATCCGGGGGTGCTTCCTGGAAGAGGCGACTTTTCTTTCATTTATGAGCATTAAAACAAGAAATCTGAGAAGCGGCAAGAAATTTAAAATGTTTCATGACCCAGCAGCCCCGGCCGCATGGAGCTTAAAGAGTTCTTTGGTGCAAAACGCCACCAAAACTGAAATGTTTTTACATCATCTGATGTATAATATGGTGTTTTATGTATAATAATTTTCCCAAGCAAGGATGCCAAATTGCCAGATTAAATAGAGAAGAGGTACTGGGGATTAAATATAGCAGAGGTAAAAAAGGAGAAAGAAGCCCCACGCAAGGAGGTGGGTGGCGGACAGGCTGTGGGTGGGGGCGTCTTCCCGGGGCAGTCGGCTCTGTGCAGAAACGATTCCAAGCGTGTGCCTATGGGACATGGCGGCGGCCCGGAGTGTTAATTGTCCGCGAGTTCTAATAGGTGTAATATTCTCGAGTGTTACATGTGCATTAATTAAGTAACACTGCATTTAGCTCCAAATCGTGCAGAAGGCGTGTGTGATGTTTATACGCGCATAAATATCCATGCAGTTACCAAGTAGCAGGCTCGATTTTCTCCCTGCCCGCTGCTGTCCAAGAAGGCATCTTGGGAGAAATGGGTAGGGGGTGGAGAGAGGCAGTAGGGCAGGGGGTGAGGAAGTCTCCCCTTTCCCTGAGGGCAGGGGGAAGAGGGACTAAAAAGCTACATGTATAGTATAGCCAGTGAGCTTTGAAGCCAGACAGATGCAGGTCTACATCCCAGCACAGCAACAGACTTGCTGTGTGACCTTGGCCAAGTGGATTAGCCTCTCTGAGTCTCCGTTTCCTCATCTCAAAGGGCAGAGATTAGAATAGGACCCAACTCATAGAGGGATTGCAAAAGGTCAGTAGTTTGGAAATTTCATGGAAAACTCTCAGTACTGAGAGTTCCATAAGAGGTGGGGGCGATGGTGGCCGTGGTAGCAGAGGTCATTTTAGCTTTCTTTTGTGATAGATCTGGGATTCGCTGAGTTGGGGTGAGGCCCCACCGGTGATCCCTGCATTCAGGGTCTCCAAGATTGTGAGAGGCAAGAACCACACCCTGTTCCACGGGGTTCTGAGCTGCCCACCAGGTGAGGCCTGGTACTAAGCCTCACCTGATCAGGAAAGGTATCTGCCGGGGGAGGGGTTGTCCCCTCACAAGAGTAGTACCAAGCTCAGCCTGTCTCCCAGAGCTCAGGGTTGTCCCTTGGTCCTCAGGGCTCTGAGCGGCAGCCTGTAGAATGGATAATCGTCTCCCTGAGCCTCCCCGACCAGCCTCCCTGGGACTCCCCCAATAATCATAGAGGGACACCCCGCAGAAGACCACAGTAGGAAGGTCTGCAGGGTGAGAGGAAGCCCCAGGGCCCTCACGCACCAGGAGGGGGACCCTGCTGTGCTGCTCTGGTCAGCCTTAAGCTCAGAGCACCGCCATGCCCCGCGGGTATTTCAAAGGACGTCACGCCTGTCCCTGCCCTCCCCTCTGCAGACCGGGGAAATGACTTACCCAAGGACACCTAGACAAGGGTGGCAGCCCGGGACTGGGAAGTCCCGCCGCCCACTTTGGGTCCCACACTCCACCCCAGGTTTCCTCCCGTTCTGTCCTCAGTCGCCTGGGGACCGGGGTGACCAGAGCTTGCTTGATTCTTTCCTGCCCTGGTTTTTCCCTGTGTCTTTTAAGGACTGGGATTCAGGAAAACCCACTCAACGTGCATAATTTGGTAATTATCTCCCGTGTTCCTCCGGCGGCGTGCCTGCATGCAGATATTGGAATTTGCATAAAACAATCTCGCAGCTTCCCGGGAAGAAGACGCCCAGGTGGGGGTGGGGGGAGGTCTCAAGTTGGGTCCACCTGTTTCCCTCTGTCCTGGGCCCCAAATGGCAATCCAAGGGAGCAGGCAAGTGGTTGCGGGGGGGACTCAGCCCTGGGCACCCCCAGCCAGGGGGAGATCGACAGCAGGGACCCGGTGGGGCCCTGGTGACAAGAAAATCACCCGCGGCAGCCCGGAACCCTCCCCATTAGTATTCTGTAAGCATCTCGCTCAGAAAGGATTAATGGACTCTGATGCTTAATATCCTGGAGAACAATTAATTTGCCCACAGTTTTGTCATGGTTGAAAGTCAAATGCTGGAACAGATCGATGCTCGTACGGCAAGCTCGGGCCCAGAAACCTGCAGGAACAGAATCTTAATGTTCCCACCCGGGGCCCCTGCCCCCGTTCCCAGCAAACCCACTTGCTGACGGTTCTAAAAGCCGTGTTGTTCCCCATGCACGTCTGGAAGCCACCATTTCCCCCCACCCCCGGGAATTCCATTATGGGATTAAAGTCAGCCGGTCCCACTGGGGGTCTGACCTCTGTTTCATTCCGATCGTCCTCCCCAGTGCCCCAGCGGGACCCTCCTCCCCTGCAGGAGCCCCTGACGTCTGGACACGGGGAGGCCCAAGCAGACAGGGGCCGCTGATGGGGAGCCCTGGCCGACTGTGCACCTACCTGCTGGCTGGGTTCTGGCCTCTGCTTCGTTCCCGGCACTGGCTGGGAAATGGCAGCGTGGTGACTTGGGAACTCGGGAAATCGATCAGCTCTCAAGGAACGTGGGCTTTGTTTAAAACTCATTTCCAGCCAGGCTGGACTCGGGAGGTCGCCTCGGCAATCGGATCCCGCTGGAGGCTTGGAGGAGGCAGGTCACAGGGGGCTTCGTGGGGAGCAGGGTGTCAGCGGGCAGGTGGCTTAGAGGACATCGCAGCTGACCCTCTCACCTTCCCGCTGGGGAGACTGAGTCCTGGGGAGGCCAAGATCGCTGTCCAAGCTCACGCGGCATGCTGGAGTCTGGGTCCCTTGACTGCTGCCTCCTCGAAGCGTGGCCGGGGACCGGAGCATCCTGCAGAACCTCGGGTCAGTTTCCAGGGTCTGTGACCTGTGCAGACGCGCTGGACCCAGGCTCAGCAGGGCCTCACGGGAGAGTCTCTGACCTCAGGCTTGAGACCCACCTAAAGGATGTTTGAACGGGGGCTCGGGTGGCCTTTTTGCACAGGGTCCTGTGACGTAGGCAGCCAGCAGGCCGATTCCCGCGCTGTGCGTGAACACGGCTCCAGGTGTCTCCTGGACATGCACCCGTTCAGGAAATGACGGGCTTAAAACCCCACGGACAAATCCCCCATGAGGAGACCTGGCCAGGGCCACCCTGGCCCAGAACCCACGGGGAGCCCAGGAGCTGGCTAGAGAGCCCCACGGGAACTGGGTTGGGACGAGGCTGAACTGGACTCTGGGCCCCAGGGAGCTCGTGGCTTGGGGACACTACAAGTTCACCTTCAAGTTCACCTGCACGTCAGAGCGGTCAGGCCAGGGCTTAAAGGGAGAGGTGTCACCCGTGGCCCTGTCCAAGCCACCAGCTGCCACCTCACCCTCCCCCCACCTCCGTTGCCCCCCTCCTGTGCCAGCAGACCCCCTGAGCCCCTCCTCGAGGTCCAGGATCCCTGGGGACCGTGGAGAAGATGGTCATGAGACACATCCGGTCTCCCCGTTCCAGAGGCCTGGGAACAGAGGCCCAGGGAGAGGACAGGCCCGTACCGAGGTCGGACTTGGGGCTCGGGTTTCCCAAGGTGAGCCTGACGTGGCAGGTGAAGCACGGCCATGGTGAGGGGTCTTGACCTGGTGACCTTCTGTCCCGACCCAGAAACTTGCAGGAGGTCACTCAGCCCTGTCCTCAGAAGGCCCCTGGGGGCAGCCCAGCCCTGGAGGGGGACGCGACTGGTATCCACGTCCCTCTTCCCAGGTGTCTGGGCACTGCTGGGGGGGGAGTGGGTAGGGAGGGGGAGGAAGTGAGAGGCAGGGCCGCGGGCCACCATGGATTGCTCTCCTGGTCCTCCCCCTTCTCCCAGAATCCCACGGGATTCCCTGCAGAGGAGGAAGCTGAGGTCCCAGCAGCTGGGACTTGCTGTCCCACCTGGCGGCTCCCGACCCCTGAGCCTGTGACATGCCCTGGACAGGCAGGGCCCTGTGACGCTGGGAATGCACACTGACAACAGCAGCTACCTGTCCAGCGGGGACCCTGGGCGAGCTGCCTGCCAAGGGGCAGCGTGACCCTGAGGGGCCTGTAGTGAGACCCATTCTACAGACAGGGACCTGCAGCGCGTCGACGGGGGAGGGGGTGGCCTCGTGAAAGGTGGTGGCGGGAGGGCAAGTGGTCTTCCTGGGCTGGCATCCCAGCTCCTCAGAGCCCCTCCAACCATGGAGATGACCCAGCTGACGTAAGCTCTTTACAGGTCAGGCAGTGAGGTCCAGAGAGGGTAAGCAACCCGCCCTAGTCACACAGCCTGTGAGCTGAACCCTCCTCTTAGTCTAGGAAAGCCAGTCCAAGGTGACCCCAACATGGGTGAGTATGGGGGGCTTCAGAGCAGGGTCAGTGGCGTGTCCCCTGCCCAAGAGGCTGGACACAGAATGTTCCTGCAAGCTCTCCGTCCTGACAGGTGACTTCCCACCACATGCTCGACCCCGGGCTGAACCCACTGCCCCCAGACATGGGGGAAGTCAGCCAAGGGGGACTTCAGCCTCCAGGGCCACAGCTGGGCCTGCTGTGTGGACACTGAACATCTGGCCGCTGGCTTGTGGAGCTGCAGAGCTGCAGCGGCCACGGGGAGCACAGCCAGGGAGCACCGGGTTCTGGTCCCCAGGAGGCTCCACGCGGGGGCGGCCCAGCACCTGGCAGAGCACGCGGGGCGCAGGCTGAGGCCTGGGGCGCCCGTCCTCTCCAGTGCAGGGCCTGGGCTGGGGGCAGGGCAGGGGCCTCCTCATCCGGGAAGCTTTCGTTTCCTCGTCTGCAACCCGGGGACCCTCGGGCCCACCCACAGAGTCCGACCATGCTGGTGGTGCTGGGCACGGAGTCGGGCTCGTTCTAAGTGACGGCTCTCGCCCCTGCCCTCTGCCCACCCTGCAGAGCGGCTTTCACGCAGAGTCCAAGGTCAAGGAAGGGCCCTCGGCGGGAGACCAGGCCACCGCCAGAGCGGAAGCCCAGGGCGGAAAGGGAAGCACCGCGGCTCCTGGCCAGGTGCCCGTCCAGCCCCGCCTGGGCCCTGACCCCTGGGACTGAGGCTCCATTGCTGGCGCTCAGAGGCGAGGACCAGAGAGACCCCGACGGCCGGCCGAGCGCTCCAGGGTCCCTGTCCAGGTCGCCCTTGTTACTAGGATTTCTTGGTCACGATGGCTTTATTTAAATGCCAGGTCCTGGTCTGACTGGCGGGACAGGCGGTGGCTCCTGGCTGGTGCCTGCCGTCCACTGAGCCTGCCGTCCACTGAGCCTGCCGTCCACTGAGCTCCCACGGGCAGTGGGGAGAAGGCCTGGGTGGGGTCAGCCTGCCCCAGTCCAGATGTGGCACCGGAACCAAGGGCAGCCTCTGAGGGGACCCGGCTGCCCCAGGCCCCTCGTGGACAGGCCTGGGCGGAAGGCGCCATCCATCTTCCGGGCGTGCTCCGCGCCTGCGCAGTGATTAGTGGGCGATCACGGCGCTCATCAGTCTGGAAGCCGCGTCCCTCTCTGGCTCTCTTCCACGGTGGCCCACCCAGAGGCCCACTGGGGACGAGCCAGGAGCAGGGTGTGCACCGTTCTTTACTGACCCTGGGGAACCTGGGAGCGGCCCAGGCTTGTCCCCACCGAGGCCTTGTCCCCACCTAGGCCTTGTCCCCACCTAGGCCTTGTCCCCACCGAGGTGAACCAGGAAGAACCCCAGTGTGGGAGGGAGGCCGAGTCCCAGCTTGGCCCTCTCCTTGCTCTGTGGCCCCCGCTTTCTGAACCTCAGTTTCCCCCTCTGTAAAATGATTGTCTCCATGAGAATCAGCTCAGTCATGTGGCCGTGCTCAGGACACAGCAGAGACCGGGGAGGTCAGACAGGCTCATGAATTGCCACCTCTGTCCCCAGCCCCTGACGCGCTCCTTCTGTGTCCTACGTATTTAAAAGTCATCTCATCTGGAGACTCTGGGCTTTGGGAAAAGGCTAAATGGAGCAGCTCCCGCTGAGCAGCTCTGGGAAGTTGCAGGTGATGGGACACAGTCCCGCCCCCGGCCAGGCCCAGGTTCACGCCCTGCTGCCCCGGCCTGCCGCAGGAACTCTGGTGCCCTCTGAGTGTGTCTCCCCATCTGTGCAATGGGCAGAGGTCCCGCCTTGTGGGAGCTGGGGAATATAGGAAGCAGTTTGAGCCGGATGCGATGGCACACGCCTGTCATCTCAGTTTTTCGGGAGGCTGAGGCAGGAGGATCGCAAGTTCAAAGCCAGCTTTGGCAAAAGGGAGGCCCTAAGCAACTCAGTGAGGCCCTGTCTCTAAATAAAATACAAAATAGGGCTGGGGAGGTGGCTCAGTGGTCGAGTGCCCCTGAGTTCCATCCCCGGTACCCAAATGAGGCATTTGTATTAAGTCAGTGTGGAACCACCCTGGCATACAGTAGGAGATGGATAAATGTTCATTTTGATCCCTTCATGCTAGGATCGGGCTTTTGAGTCTTTATTCCAGCCCCTTAGCACCTTCTACCAGACACAGAAAGCTACCTTGACTCAGAAAACCAGCCTTCTTTGTACCCATTTCCCAGATGGCTCAGATAGGGCTGAAGAGAAGAAGGAGGCAGGAGCCCGGAGTTCGGGACTCGAGTTGGTCCAGTGACCTCCAGCAAGGAGCAGCCCTCCGAGCCTCGGTTTGTCCAGCTGTGGATTGTGGAGGTGGAGACTGTCCACCAAGGTCACGTCCACGCAATGGAAGTCTGATGCTCCCCCTTCATGTGACCTGTGGGCATCCCTGGGAATCCTCAGATGAGAGGGACCAGGGTGGGGGGAGCCCCACAGCCCCCCGCTCCCTGTAACCACAACAACCGCAACAGGGTCAGAATGTGAGGCCAAACCCAGGTCGCCTGCCACCCTGAGCAGGACCCCTTCTGGAAATCACTCCACCCAAGCTCGTCCCCCATGACGTTGTTAGGAGCTCCTGCCCGTCCAGCAAAGACTGCCAAAGTCAGGGTTAAGGGACACAGGCGTGCACAGTCCCCTCCTGAGGACATCCTGTGAGACGCAAGGCCCGCAGACCTCCTCAGGAAATGTCCCTCATGGAGGCTCAGGATGCAGAACCAAGGGCAGGTCACTCCCTGCAGGGCTGGGTGGCCCCCTCACTCCTCGGGGCAATCCCAGCAGAACTCCATCCTGGAAAGAAGAGGGGGCCTGAGCCACGTGTCCTTAGAGGGCACGTCGTCCCTCGCAGCCACACCTGGGAAGCAAATCCTGCAGCTCTGGTGTGCCCATCTGTGGGCGATTGGTAATGGCTGCCCATACACGGGGTGGAGTAGACGTTGATGCGGAATGTCCAGGCAGCTGGTCCTCTCAGGTCACCTCTGTTTATAACTGATTCAGACATACTTATTAGCCATGTCCCTTGGCATTCTTGAAAGTGTCCCACTGTGCATTGTCAATGATACGATCACCCTATGTTGAGAAAATGTCCAGCCTACCGGATGTTGTTCTGTGATCAATTAGCAATGTCTGCAAAGAGTAACAGTGTGGAGTAAGGGCACGATTGCCAGCCGGCTGCCTGCCTTGTTCTCAGATTCAGAGATTGTTCTGGAACATACGTGTGCAGACATTTGTCCTTGCAGGTGGACATCCCATTAGTCTGACTTCCTGTCTTTGAAGGATGTCCATATCCCAGGGATAACGTAACAAGAATGAAAAAGAGAGAGAGAGAGGGAAATCTATCTCATCCAGCCCAGGTTTAGAATGGAAAATTCTAATTGAGACCATTTTACGAGACTACAGGTGTAAGAAGTTTTCTTCACAAATGGCCACTAAGTAAGTGGCAGAGGACATGGACTCCAACATTCATTTCTTGACATTGAGAATGAGCTGGGGAGCTTCCCTCACTGAGTCAGAAGAAATCCTGAGGCCCCCCTGGGCGTTCCCTTGGGTGGAGGCCACCCATCTTGGGAGGCTCGAGGGTCCCCTACTCCCAGGGGCTCGAGGCCGGGCCTCCCCCTGGGACCACAGCCCCTCCCCCTGCCTAGCTTCCCCAGGACCCAGGGCCACCGTCTTCCTACGTCATCTCAGGCCAGAGCCTGTGCTAGGAACCTCTGCCATGAGCACCCTGTCCCCCGGCTCCTGCCACAGGAGTGTGACTAGCTGCTGGTCCCAGCTGCTCTGCTCTGCGCTACTGCCGTGTCAGCACAAGTCCAGCCCCTCGAGAGCCACTTCCAGCCTAAACTGGACCCTCCTGGGAGGTGAAGGGAGACTCAGCAGGAAGCCGCTGCTCCGCTGGCCACTGGCTCAGGGGTCCTCACTGGCCTGGCTGCATCTCCCGTAGACCCGCGTGGCCACCTGAGGCCCTCCTTCCCTCCCCTCTCCAGCGTGGAGGTCAGACCAGCGTCCCTGCCCGCAGCCCACGGTCGCCCCAGGTCCCGCCTCTCAGCCTCATCTTGACGTCTTCTCAGAGGACGTGGTTGGAAAATGACCCCCCCCAGAAGGTCCTTTCCCACCCCCAGCACCCGTGACGGCGTCGACCTCCAGGGCAGAAGGGGCTTTGCGGATGTGACGGTGCAGGGTCTGGAGAGGAGAAGGGTCTGGGTCATCCGGGGTTCTGCCCGTCATCATAAGGGCGGAGAAGAGGGCAAGCGAGGCCGAGTGAGAGGGGAGAGATCCATGGCGGATGTGTGGGGCTGGGAACTGAAGGTGGAGGAAGGGCCCTGAGCCCACCACTTCTGGTGGTCTCCAGAAGTGGGAAAAGACAGGAGGGGCTCTTTCTTATGGAGGATCTGAGGGAACGCAACTGCTGGGTATGGCTTACGTGTCCCTCAAGGTCCCAGTGCTGGAAGCTTGGCCCCTGGGGTGGCGGTTAAAGGCAGTGGCACCTTGAAGGGTTGGCACCTCACGGGAGATCACTGGGGGCCCTGCCCTTGCGAGGCATTGACAGATTCTCC